>NC_009298.2:191362-211185 GCF_000002845.2 Leishmania braziliensis MHOM/BR/75/M2904 | reverse complement strand
AGGGACGAGGTAAACAGCCGCTCTCGCCCCGGCAGCTACCTCTCCCCTCTAATCCTGCCCCCCTTCCCCCCTCCTCAATCCTCTAGTAGCGCGCCCACTCGCTCCCACCCAGAGAGGCTCACAGAAATGCGCTAGAGCCTCTCTGCAGCGTTACGGTCATCCATCAGCGATGTTGAAGGCTATCGATATAAAGTACAGAACAGGAGAAGCGCGCGAGGGGTTTCGCCTCACGCAGACCCAGTCACGCGTGCACGCACAGTGACACAAGAAGACAGGCACGAATGTAGCGTTGCTCTTCATACGTAAGCCTCACAGAGCATGGCTAAAGCTGCATGAGAGCGTCTAACTCAGCCGCTGCCGACGCGCCGCCGTTTTGTCCTGCGTCACCTGTGCCGCGGGGCACGGCAACCGCCATCGTACTCGCGTCCTCGCCGGCAGCCCTGCTTCGACTGCGGCTGTGACGATGATGATGATAATGATGCCGGGACACCCCATCAGCGGGGACCATGGCGCCGTTGCTCACAGCAGCGTCCGTGCCTGGGGGCTGCGGTAGGCCCCCGTCGAAGGCACCCTTACTGCGGCTGTGACTGCGACTTCGGCTTCGGCTGCGACTGTGGCTGTGGCGACGGTGACGGTGACGGGTCGAGTTCTCCTTGCCGCTCGCAGCGAGTCCCACTGACGTCTCCATCGGCGTCACCGCCAGCGGGTCGCCGTGTCGGTGATCGCGCGTACTGCGATGGCGTCGTCGTTTGTGAGACCTGCCCTCGGCATCCTCGACGGGGTACTGCGCCGGTGACTGCAGCGGCGCGTTGCCCGGTAGGGTTGTCTGTGCGTTGACGTCAAGCTGCCGTTGCCATGGTGTCGACTGCCCCAACTGCATCATGCCCGCACCACCGACACCCATCATGCCCATCTGCTGCTGCTGCTGCTGCACCCAGGGAGGCACCATGGAGACCATCATTTGGCTCCACTGTATGCGCTGCTGCATGAGCTGTGTCATAGCCGGATCCTTGTCCACTGTGGGGTCCTCGCAGCCCTCGAAGAAGGGTTTATCGGTGTCGGTCAGCATCATCCACGCCATCCGTGAGAAGCCAAGTCGCTTGACATCCTGGAAGTCCATGAAGAACATGTCTGCCCGAATGTAGCCTGGCATCTTCGAGAGCGGCAGGGCTGGGCGATACATCTGAATTCCTCGCTTGCAGGTGGAGCGAATGACCAGCCAGGGAAGCACGAGGGCCACCAACATCACCAGTTCAAGCACAAAGTTGCAGAGCGGCCACGCGAGGAAGATGGTCACGACGATGAGGGTGGCATTCATCCTGCGCGAGTAAATCACCCAGAAGGTGCGTAGTGGGCCTGTGGTTTCGCGAATGTAAAACTGGTCGAAGGACCAGAAGGAGATGAAGAGGTTACACGTCCAGGCAAAAGCCGTGATTCCCGAGGCAAACCACGCCATGCGGACAAACTCGTAGAAGGGCGTCTCGTAGAACTCGATGCCGCTGTCGGTGCCGCAGCAGCCGCCTTTCGGCGAGTTGTGTGGCAGGAATGCGGCGTTAGGTTGCTGCTGCTGTTGCATCACCGCCACGTGCTGCTGGAATTCCTGGATGAAGGCCTGCTGTTGCTGTGGCGTCATCTTCACAAACTCCTCTTGCTGCTGTGGGGTGATGGTCGGCAGCGTGGAAGAAGACCCGTGCGGGTCACCCGTCCCGGCGGGCGACGAATGCCGGTGCACGTTGGTCAGTACAGCATACAACACTGTTAGAATGCTGTATACCATCGCCAGGATCCACAGCGTGTCGCGCGAGTTGCTCCAGTAGCTGAGCTGCACAACGAGCGTGTTGGCGTGCAGGTTGTCCTCCATGCATATCACCCCAAAGCTGCCGAGCAGCTTGCGCTGCGTGCACTTCGGCGCTAGGGACAATTTGGTGAGGTCAGGGTTCTTTACTGGCCCCAACGGCGCGGCGGCTACAATGTCGTGCTCTGCTGCGATAAAGCGGGTCCTCTCAGCTGCCTTCAAGGAGCCCGAGAAGCTGCCCTTGGCGAAATTGTTTATACTGCCGCCTCTGTCGACAATCGGTGGGGCTACGCTCACATTTATCCAAGGGATAAAAGGCTGCATGGCTTTCTCCAGGGCACTTGTGTTATGCACGTCGAAGACGGCAAAAAGGTTGTCCTGTCGCCTGGTCGCTATCACCAACGCAAAGCCCACGATCGTGAGCACGCATATGACGCACGCGAGGAGGAAGGTCCAGTCAAAGTACCGGTAGACACTCTCCCACCACTTCGGCTCCTGATCCGGTCTTCTTGGGGTGCAGCAAAATGGATTGACCGGCTCGCCAGGCTGCGGGCAGAGGCTGCTCTCTTGCGTGCCACAGCAGGGGGCACAGCACTGGCTCTGCGGTGTGTACATGCTTTGCATCATCATCATCTGCTGCTGTGGTGTCATGCTGGGGCGCGGCTGCCCACCAACGTTCGCCTGGCCGTTGATGAATATGCCTGAGTTGCCCACCATGGCAGAACCAGCGCTGACGGGTACCGTTGCGGGCTGGCCGCCGCCCATCATCACCATCGGTGTTGCTGTGCCTGACGCGGGGCTCCACTGCTGCTGCTGCGGGTACCACTGCCCACTGGGAGAGCGACTGGATACCGAGTGCTCCATTGTCGCCTGTCTTTATATTTTTAGGTGTGTCTATTCCGAAGTGCTGAGTAATCGAATCCAACGACGTGTGCGTGAGAGGGGTGGGCAGGTGGGAAGACTGACGAGGTACAACGCACGTGTGACGACGCGTGCAGAGCGGCGCGAGGGACTGAAAACAGCGAGTGGCCTCCGGGGAGGGGGGGGGCCGGTGCACCACAGAGACTGAGCCTTACCAATGCCCAAGACTCACACGCACTGTGCCTGCTCTGGCAAACCGCAAGAGAGCAGCAACAACTCGACAAGCAAAGGCGAACAGCGGCAGACACGAGAGGCGACCCACAGACGGAGGTGTGCAATGTGCTACACAGGGGAGGGAGGCGAATATGAAAGGGAAGGAGAGAGAACGACTGCAGCACGACAACTTCTGTGTATGTGCGGGAGTGTGAGTGTGTCAGTGTCGCGGAGGCGTGGCGGGATGAATGATGGTGACCGTAGGATGCGCAAGAAGAGCGAAAGACAGAGGACTGAGGGGGAGAGGGAGATGGACATGATGAGGACGGTTAGGTGTCCGACTCCGCTGTAAGGTATATGAAGACAGCTTTAGGGTAATAGCTGTGAGAGGGAGAAATGAGGGGTGCTGGCTGGCTGCCTCGCGGGCGGGCGAGGGGTAAAGCCGGGAGAGGAAGTGATGTTGGGAGCCAATCCACACTTCAGCTTGCATGACGCTTTTCTGCTTTGTTGCTGTTCATGTTGCACATCCATATCCACAGACGCACCCAGTGTGTGTGTGTGTGTGTGTGTGTGTGTGTGTGTGTGACCCCCGCATGCCTTCCCCGTCTACTGACCACTTCTTGCCTCGACTCTTCATGAAGGATACGTTAGCGTCTGGGCGCGGTTCGCTTGCTGACAGGTGACGAGAAAAAGAGAAGAGAGCACGCAAGAGAAGGCGCCAGTCTACTTGAGCGTCCACATGCATACGCATGTGAGTGCGTGTGCGAGCAACACAGACATTCGCAATGTGAAGCTGAGGTGGAGGAGGAGGGAGTGGAGACGGAGGTAGGGAAAAGGCGAAGGGTGGCACAGATGAGTGTGCCTTTCCCCTAGGACGACGCCGACGACCACCACCACGACCGCCGCCAAGACCTACCTACCCCCCCTCCCTCCCTCTTCCATTTCCGCTGCTCAAATGTGTCGATACTCGAAGTCCTCGGGGCTCAAGCCGGCATCATCGATGCTGCTATTCGTTTGTGATAGCTCCGGCGCACCTAGTTTTGTCAGCCCGCGCACCCACCACTCCATCTCCTGCTCCGTCGTGATAGCCATATTTTTGCCAAAATCGAGCCGCAGCTCCATCCACTCCTCCTTCACGATGCCGTTCTTGTCCGCTACGTTTTCCTGCGTGCCCATTGCCCACATTCCGCGGTCGTCAATCTCGAAGATGAAGGCATTTGTTAGCTTCAGCGAGTAGTTCATGTTCAGCGAGGGCACAAGCTTCTGCCGACCCAGGTTCAACATGCGGATAAAGCGGTGGGAGCAGCGGCAGAGCGGGTCGTGATCGGGTACCACCGGATTCCACACTCGCTGCGTCTGCCCAGCAATGTTCATCCACAGTCGCACATCCGGCTTCATGCGGAAGAGCGAGAAGGTCTCAGGCTTGATTACATACACTGGCGCCTCCTCGTCCTCTGCACGCGTCGGGTTCCGCTCGCGGTCGCGGAACTTGGCGCGCCAGTCGCTGCTGCTCATGCGGCGCATACGCTTTTCATCTTCTTCCTGCTCCCGTTTGGCGATGTGCACGGCCTCCTCGGCTGTCTTGCTCTCGTCGCTTTCCCACATGTCCTGCGCAATGCGATGGATTACCGGGTGCCGTGAGAAGGTCTGCTCCCACGCCTCCGCCTGCAAATCCCCGCGCAGCAGCTCCATCGGCCCCGAGAGCAGTGAGCGCGGCGGCAAGGCACCAAGCTCCTTGAACCAATGAAACAGTTGTGGATCTGTGTGGCCCAGCATGAGGCTGCCTTTGGAGCAGTCCTGTAGGTTGTACACGTGCTCAGAGCTCTTTGGCACTGCAACGACGATGGACCAGTCCTCCTCGCCGGTGAACTTGTGAAGGGCGTGCGGCTGCAAGTCGCTCTTCACCGGCATCTCTGCGCCGCTGCCGCTGCTACTGCCATCTTCGCTGCCATGCGAGGAGCCACTGTTACGGTGTCCACCACCGATGCCGCTGTCAAAGCCCATGGCGATGGGTGATTTCTTCATGCTGCGCATGTTCGATGTGGTGAGCTGGGCCACACGATATGTCCAGGCATTGTTATAGAAGCGCTTCGCGTAGGGCTGGCCGAGGTTCGACTTGACACGCGTCTTGATAGCGCGCCCCGCAATGCCTTGAGTGAAGGGGGCTCGGGCAGAGGTGCCGCTGCTCATTGCTGGAAACAAAGCTAACCCCCCCCCAAAAAAAAAATGAAATGTGCGGCGCCTGCCAGTGTGTTTGGCTTCCTCCTCTCTCGTGGTGTCTGTGCGTAGGTAGGTGAGTGTGTGTTGCTCGTTGTCGTGAGAGTCGGGGGGGGGGAGGGCGTATGAGGTGCCTGCAAGCAGGGAAGGAGGAGGAGGGGGGCGCCAACGCTTCTGCACGTACACCCAACCCACACACAAAGTTGAGTGTACGTATGGCGCGAAGAGCCGGAGCGACTGCACCAGAGCGTTGGTCAAGTTGTGGGGTGAGGGAAATACGCAACATGATGTGAACGGAATAAGAGAGAGGGAGGGGAGGGGAGGGAGAGGAGGTGAAGACGGAAGGTCCCATGGGGGGAGACACACACGCCGAGGGGAGAGGCCAAAGAAAAGCACAGGCGTGGCAAGTGGCTGCAGCGACGATTCACGCCAGAGACAGAGAGACGATGATAGGTGTGAGGCAGTGGATACCGCCATCCCCCCCCCCCCCTCAAGTGCACCCAGGGAGCAGCCACGGAGTTCGGTCTCTGCCACCCACATCCGCTCTTCCCTTCTGTGCAGCTGCAGAGGCACGCCTCGCGTCAGTGTGTGCGTACGTCACCGTACTGCCGTGCGACTAGGAAGAGAGAGAGACGATAAAAGAGATCAAAAAGAGAGCGATGCAGATCGCTGGCAGCTCCTGCTCGTTGCGCACGCGCTTCTTCGGCACTCCTCCCCCCTCCGCCCATATTGAGGAGGATACATTTCGCCCGCATCTCCGCTACGCTCGCAGGCCTCGTTTCGCTGCGAAGCGGCCTTTTCGGGGAGGATCGGACATCGCCCTCTCCCTCTTCCCCGCCGTCGCACGTCTCTGCGCGTGGGTGTATGAATGGTTCACTTGGTATCGTGTCCAGTATTGTGTGCATCACACAGTGTCGGTGCTCTCAGCGCCGGTGGTAGCAAGGAAACTGAGGGAAGATTCCCCTGGGTTCATCGCGGAGGTGTGGGCTTCCCAGCACGTCGACTGCGGAGCAGAAAAGGGCCCAGCACCGGCCTAGAAGCCCTCCGCAGCGGCTCTTCCTCCACGGTTGCTTTAAAGGGCGCTGATCCCGCGCTGAGCCCTGCAGACAAGACAACAGCTGAGAGAAGTCTGTCACCCGCCAGACCGCGTTGCCACCAGCGGGAACGGCCTTTCAAGTGCCTGCCAGCATAGCGGAGACTTCTCAGGCCCGAGTAAAGGCAGTGCCGAGTCGTCGACGGGGCGGCGCGTGGCACCTCGAGTGGTGCCGCAGTCCTTGGCTAGGCTGCGCGGCAGGCCATTCACCAAGCTTTGCTGGATTGCAATGTAAAAGAGCGCCGCATCTACGCCCCCTCTGATAAGCAGAGGCTTCTTGTGTGCGTACACAGCCGGTTAAGCCAGTGGCCTCTTCCGACTCCGCCGAAGCCGTGGTGCGTCCCCTGTGCTGCCACGATTGCAGACTGACCCGTGACCGGTGCGATGCGCAGTGTCCGGTCTCTGGCGCTCACCAGCCCCTCTGACAGCAGGGGCTGCAGACACAGCGTCGCCGCTCGGGGCTCTGCGTGTGCCGAGTGCTTCGCTGTGAGGTACCCATGGTTTGTCAGCGGGTCCGCAGCCCGCCCTTGCGGCTGGACTCCGCCGAACCGGCTTGGCGGGCGCACGTCTGTACTAGCGCGTCACGTCCACAAAGAGGCGCTGCGGTGGACGTCGACACTTCATCCGCTTCAGCAGCAGCAGCGCGTCCTCTTGCGGCAACTGCGCCCCTGTCACATACGGCCCGCGGAGCTTCGCACCCTTTCCATGGCGTCTCGTGAGATGCGCACACTGAAGTCGTCGGCGAGTTCTCCGAGCCCTCGGATATTGCCCCATCCTTCCTGCGGAGTGCCACGCCAGCTTCAGAACGAGTGCGGCGCGCGGCTGGGCGCTCGAGAGCTCCTTGTGAGGTGTCTTCGTCTCCTCGAGGTGCAGCGGGGCACACGGGTGGGTCTTGGTTTCTCGCCCCAACCTCCTCGCGGCGCTCGCTGCTGAGAGCACTGGCAACGCCAATCAATCGCATTGGTCTGGCTGGCTCCCGTGCAGGGGAAGGTGGAGTGGGCCCACACCCCTTTACCAGCACAGGGGCTCTTGAGGCGGTTGACCACTTCCACTCTCGCACCCCTGCCGTCCGCACGCCCAGGTGGAAATGACCCCCTTCGCCAGGTCGAAGCTCAGCAGGGTGCTTGGCATCAGCTGCAGCTCTCAACCATCGCATGTGGCCCGCTCGACCCGCTGATGATACCCCTGCTCATGTCACCGCGCTGACATGTGCGGGTCTGTCCGAGTCGACGCATCGCCCTCGCGGACAGGCGTGCCCATCACCCACTCGCCTGCTGTCCGTGTTTTCCAGAAAAGGAGTCGCCTCGCCGTAGAGCGCCACGTGTTGCTCACGAAGAGCCTTGCCCAGCGGCTGTGTCAGCCATTGTGTCGGCTGCGTCTCTTCTAGGCCCTCTGCCGCCGGCTAGGAACGAATCTACCTCGGTGCCTCACTGTTCCACACGAACACCGTGTGCGCTACAACGTCTGCTGAGCGGATACCTGGTAAAAGAGCCTCTCCGTGGCGTGATGCGGTGAGGCAGAGGGCCTGTGCGCAGGCTGCCCAGCACCCACGACAAGTGAAAGGCGCGGAAAATGGAGCGCGGCTGCTGAGAGGAGGGAGGGAGGGAGACAACGATGAAAAGCCGAAAAGAGAGCGAAAAAAGAACGCGCACGCCAAAGGGAGAGTGGGGAAGCTGAAGACGACACAGCGACAGACACACACACGCGCACACGCACACGCACACGCTGCTGACGGAACCTGCTCTGAAACACGACGACGAGAGGGACAGAGAGAGAGAGAGTCACCGAGCTGGAGCAGAAAAAGAGGGGAAGAGACGCACCCAACGTGCTATCTATGCAAGTCACAGTGCCTTCTTTCCCGCGGATTGTTATGCTCCTCTCTTGTTCTTGCTGCTGCTCCGTATGGGCGTGTGAATACAGTCCTGAGAGGCAGAGCGGTGAGGCGGTGGTGTGGGTAGGCGGGTAGATGAGGTATGGGCTGCTGCTCTCAATATCGATTGCCTGGAGCAGCAAAGCACGCTAGAAGAAAGGGAAAGGAAAGGCAGAAGAACGAGGGCTGCGCATAGGCAGCCAGCCACCTCTGGTAGTGTGTGGAAAGAGAGCGACAGACGGTGGAGGAGGTGTGTCGTGTATGTATGTATGGGTGTACACATGTGCGCATGAGGGATGAAGGACGTGAGGATGAGCAAAGAGGAAGAAGAGTGAGGGTGAGAATCGGTAGAACAAAAATTGAGAATAAGAGAGACGCAGGAAATCACCCAGTACATAGAGGAAGCCTCAACGCAAGATGGCGCACTTCTGTAGCTCTCATCCTCCCTCACCTCGTCAGGGGACCGTGAGCGAGCGTGATAGCAGCGGCGATGGCGCCTCGTTTCTTCTATGGGCTCCGCTGCCCATAACTTTTCAAGCTCCGCACGCACGCTCAAGCACACATACGCGTGCAGGTGCCCCCGCCTCTTGCGACGATGTCAAACGGCTCACTGAAAATATCATTCGTAAACCCGTTGGTGAGCGCAAGTGCCATGCCGGTGCTCGAAAAGGGGGGAGTGTTCTCCATCTGCTCGTAGAAATGTCGGTGAGTTAGCCGCGCCCACCCACACATGACACACGGAAAAAAAAAAGCAGAGCAAGAGGGCACGCGAGCGAACGGAGAGTCGTAGCCCAACGGGAAAAAAGCGCACCAGCACCGCTCCAACATTTCTCGTCCCCCACTTCTGTTGACCACCCCTCCCCCTCGCATGCACCCCCCTCCCCACTTTCTCTCCGCGCCAGCTAGAGGGTAACGGCTGGGGGGCTTTCAGGGCCGTGACGCCGCTGCAGCCCGTACATCTTCTGCTCGGTAAGCGAGCGGCACGGGTGAAAGCACGCCTCAATGTGGACACCCTGCTCACGAGCAGCGTGGATCATCTGCTTATTCGAGGTAACCATGACCGCGTTGACAGCGTCAGCGAGACCAAAGACAAACTTGTTGCGCAGGGACACCTTGCCGCGGAGCCGAAGATACTCCACGAAGGTGAATAGGGGGGGTGGCGGTGAAGAAGAGCATGATGCCGCTGTGCCACGTCCGGTGGTGCTTGGTGCACCATTGCTGCCTTCGCAGTCGCCTCTGCTACGCATGCTGTCCCGCAGAAACGTTGTGTCCACCACACTCACAAGGCGCAGCAGACGTGCGGCGCGCGCAACCTCCTGCGGTCCCGCAATCGTCTCCAGGATCCACTTGAACTCCTCGTACGTGACATCCGCCATGATCCAGTTGGGTCGCCGCTGCAGCGAGGACAAGACAGACGCGGCATCTCTCCCGATGAGATCACTGCATTCCATCAGAAGGCTCGACTCATCAAGGGGTATGACTGCAGGCGTTGCTGTAGTGGTTGCAGTGGTAGTGGTAGTGCATTGGTGGGTGCTTCCGTCCGCGGCATCGCAAGACCGCTCTCGCGCCGCTACCTCCAGCGGCGCGAGCCAGTCGAGCTTTATCGGCAGGATGAGCCCTGCGGGAAAAACCTGACCATGCAGCTTGACGGCTGATGATGGTGTTGTTTCGGCTGCTGCGTCGTCGCCCTGTAGCAGCAGTGCCTGCCGCATTACCTGCTCGAGTGCCTCGCTGGTGTACCAGGCGGTGTGCAAGCGCAGCGCTGGCTCCAAGGCCGCTACAACAGCACTGCACTCATCAACTTCCTTCCGCTGCTGCTCCTGCAATACGCGAAACGGTGCCAGCCGCTCCATCCGCATACTGTAGGGTAAACCATCCACGTAGCAACTCTGGGAGCAGAGCGTGACCAACGCAGTCGTGTCGAGGCAAATGACCGCAGGAGACAGCGTCAGTGGTGGAAACCACGTGGTGGCGCTCTGAGTAACTGCTGCGTGCGGCAGTTGTGCTTGCATTCGGTGATGTGGCGTGGCTACGCCGCAGTCTTCTGAGAGCGACGCCCAGAAGACACTGTGCTCCGCAAAGAACTTCCTCAGCACGAGCGGTGGCGGGTGGAGCAACACGACGGCCACCTGAGGGGTACGTCGGTGCGGCAAGCAGGTCCGTTTGGAGCACTCGATGAGGGCCAGGAGCATGTCTGTAAAGGGAGTCGCACCGTTCACGTCCAGTGCCGCGGCCTCGAGCTCAAGGTTGCGCGCCGTGGTCGCCTTCACCTTGATCCAGCGGTGCCCGCTGTTAGAGACTACATCCACCTCGATGCGCATATCTTCTCGGAAAGAGGGCCTATGCGTGGTGCTCGTCCCCTTCACTGAAGCTAGGTGCACACATTGTGGCGGCCCCACGTAGCTACTCACAGGCACGTACACCCCGGTGACGTCGCGCTCGCGCTCAAGGCAGGCCACGATACCTCCATAGTGTGATATCGAGTTACACTGTGCGCACGCCACTGCGGACTCGAAGATGGCAGGTGGCACGGCAAGCGGATCAGGCGAGGACGACGTCAACACATGTGTGCATCCAGCCGCACTGAGCCCCTCCACCGCACGTTGCACATTTGCCATCTCCTTACAGAGTCGGGTGCGGAGTTTTGCAATGCCTTGAAACGCTGCCTTAGCCGTGCCTTTGCCGTTTACATGCGATGCACGACTCTCTTCGTTGGCGCGGGACGTCTGCGAGTACGGTGGTGGGGCCGCTACAGCGGCCGCCATGCTGGGTTGGAGGCGCTCCAGTCTGGTGTAGAGACCCTTTGCGACGTCCAGCAGTTGCGCGAGAAACGCAAAGAGGTCATTTGGCGAGCTCGAGGTGGTGAAGACGTTATGGTGATGGCCGTGTCGCTCAGGATGCCAGCGTTTCGCCGCATAAATGTCCCTGCCGCAAGCTTCCGCGTCATCCTCGGGCATCTCTCCAGGAGCGCCTGATGACGTCGACGATCCTGCGTCTGCGCTGTGCGTGCAGCTGCGGGACCATGAGCTGGCGCCACTAGCGTGAGAACTCACCTCCAAGCCTGACCCCTCGAGCGTATCCTCCGCGTCGTCAGAGAGCGGAATCGGCATTGCTTCGTACAGCTGGTTCATGATGAGGCGCCGTCAGTAGATGAAAGACAACACAGTTATATATTATCAGCGGAACCGTGGGGGAGGTGCCGAGAGAGAGAGAGCAAGCTGTGTCAGGCCCCGCGTGCTCAGAGGTTCCCCACCCTCCGTCCTAAGTCATGCGTCTATGTGACGTGGATTTTGAAGCAGTGAAGAAGATCAAACGAGAAAGAAAACAGCATGAATAGCCCCAGTTGCAGGGAAGGAGTGCGGAGGAAGCGTGCGGGCCACGGGACAGGAACCGAAGACCTGCTGAAGGGATGCCAACCAGTGCACCAACGCATAAAATGCGCGCCACCCTCCACACACAGAGACGCCTCGATGCGATTCCGCGCCAACAGAAAGGTGGAGTAAGAGGCGCCATCAAGGGCGAGTGTGAAGAGAGTAAGGGTGGTGCAACGAGGGTCTCTGTGCTTGCATTCAGCCCATACGCGGCAATGGGCAAGTCTGCTGCTGTCGGATGCACATCCGTCCATTGTAGAATACGAAGAGAGGAAGGGTGACACACAAGCACAGATAAAAACTGCCTCCGAAGACTCAAGAAGTGCCACTGCGTGTTTGAGGTTGCGCAAGTAAGTGAGCGGTTATATCTCCTCACGTCAACCACCACAGCCAGCTGCGTGTGAGTGTGTGGATGTGCGTGCGCCTGTACTGGAAGCGAAAAGCGCCCTTCGACAAAGACGTGGGGTGATAAAGGGGGGGGTGGAGGCGAGACGGGCAGCGGCACCAGGCGAATGCGGCGAGCCAACCCGACTCTCTCTCCCTGACGAACATGTTGGAGGAAGTATTTCGGAGTGGGCAGACACCTGCGCGTCCACGACACGCTACCACATCACTCATTGCCTTCATATCGCCACCAGTTCAGTCGCTTGTCGAGTGGCCAGTCACGCAGCTGCTCATACTCGCGCTGCGATAGTTCGGCGAAGCGGTGGTGAGTGTAGTCTTTGTCATCGACACATCGACCCCAGAGTCCCACGCGTGCTGATGGAACCTGGTCAAAATTCACTGTAACAGACGTGATGCCGCACCGTTTGCACAGGCGGTAACGCCGCTCGCGGTTAAAGTCCTTGCGCATGTGCTTCTGGTTCTCCAGTCGGAAGGTGTCCTTCATGCGTTTGCTCAGCACGACACCATTGCTGCGGTTCAGAGCTCCAAACTTCGTGAAGGAGTAGAGTGAGTTCGGTCCAAAGACATTGGCGCGGGACATCTGCGATGTACTGCGGGTGTTGCCCTCGAGCTGGTCTACACGCACACACGCAAGGGGGGTGCCACTACTGGAAGGGTACACTGCAGGGCAGCTGATTAGCAGTGAAGGGCGTGTGCCACGGGTATGGTGTGGAAATGAGGTGTCGGTACCCGCAGATACAGCCGCTGCATTGGGGCGTCGGTGTGCCACTACACGCACGGACGCACAGCCAATGAGGGAAGCGCTTCTTTTTTTTCCTCTCTCTCTATCAAAGCACGGAGAAGGGGAGAGCGGAGGATGCCAGGGTATGTCAATGGCGAACAGCCACAATTGACGCGATGGCATGCATTGCTGCTGAGGTGAGACGCCCAGGCATTGTATAGTATGCGTTGTCCTCTCTTCCCCTCCCCCCCCCCCCCGCCCCTTGTTCTGTAGAACTTAAGAGGGAGGGGTCGCAGAGGAGAGAGGCCCGCATGGGGGGAGGGGGGCGCCGCTGCTGCCTTTGGCTCGCCAGGCGGTACGTCGGGTGTTCTGCATTCATTACGCCGTTCAGCAAGGCGGCAGCTTCTTAGAAATAGCCAACGATGCGAAAAGGAAAGAGGGCAAAACGAGGCGCAGAGAGGACGCGCGGGAAGCGGCGAGGATGAAGCAGTGCTGTGAGGCCCGCACGCGTGACGTCATTAATGGGGACCGTGCGTGGGTGCGTTTGTGGTGACTCATTCGCATATCGGTAGACGCGGCCCCCCTCCCACACACACACAAGCGCACGCGTACACGCAGACTCGCCTAAGCTGCCCAATCCGAGGAAAAGAGACGACGAGACGCACAGAGAGAAAAACAACGACAAAAAAAGAAGGGAAGAAGCGCACACGCGGGTTTGACAACGCCGCAACTCCCTCTTCCACAGACGCACAAACACACGCACAGACGAATTCATAACGGTCTGCACACATGAGGAGGAGAGACTAACATTGAGGCACGGGACCGTCATCATACGCGCAACTTACGACCACCACACTTAACAACAGCAGCGGCAGCTCTACACACACACACACACACGCCGAGAGAACAAGAACTACAAGTGGGTGCCTACATTCATTCTGCGTGGGCTTCTCTCCTCCCTCTCAGCTCATCCTCCCCCGTTTCCCACCTCGGGCAATTATAAAACGTCACGCTTGGACCTGCGCTTCGACATGCGCTTCTCCTTCGCTTTGGCCGCCTCTATCGCCGCCTTCTTCGCTCTCGCTGCCTTTGACTTTTGATTTGCCTTTATGCTGGACTTGATGCGCGTGGCCACGACCTCTGCAAACTGCGGGTTCTCCTCAATCCATTCATCCGCGAAGGACTTGCAGCGTCGGCGCTTGTTGCGCCCCGCATCGGTGAAGTAGCCGAACTCCATGAATTCGCTCTCCCCCACATCCGCTATCTTCTTGGGTGCTTGGTGTTGATGCTCTGGGTCCACAAAGTTGCGGTACTTTAGCAGCTCAATCTCTTGCTTCTCGTCTGCGCTGAGTGGCTTCTTCTTCATGCCATACCACTGCGACAGGGTGTTCTTCTGCTCACGGCGCTTCTCTCGAATGGCGTCCTTGCGGTCTTGAATGCCCTGCACACTGTTGCGTCCGCTGTAGAAGTCGCCAGAGGTGGTGATTGCCTTGGCCATCATGTCGGCCACATTGATGCTGCTGCTGCTGAGAGACATGAGGCGGTAACCAGACAAAGAGGAAACAAAGCGGGACTGAGAGTATTGCCCTTGTTGAGCGCCGTGCATGTAGCTGCCTCCGGGGTGGCGAATGCAGGTAAAGAGAGCGTTTTGTGGTTTACTACTGCACCAGTAGTCGTTGTCCTGGGTAGGCGAGTGGGAGCGAGGACAAGAGAAAAAGGCCGCTGGCAGGCCATGGGAATATCCTCATTAGAGCCACAAAGAGTGAGGAGGGCGGAATAGAGAAGGGTGGTGGTACGAGATCGCTGCCAGCGACATACACTTCCGCCAGCGAAACCACTAAGCAGCAGTACACGACACATCCATGAGATCCCAGACATAGACGGCAGCGCTGTCACTCAGGGCACGCTGCTCTCATAGACAGACCCTCGTGTTTTGCCGTCTGGTTGGGGAAAGGAAGGGAGGGGATGGGCACAACGAACAACCCACCACACGCGTACCTCAAACCTCTTCAGCAATCTCGCTCTACGCATGTTTCGTGGAAGGAGTCACTCTGCCGTCCACGATCAGGCATCAGGCGCTGAGCGCTACAAGTACGGCTTTGTGCGCAGGCGCGGGTGTGTCGGCGCAGCACCCCCGCCAATCGCAGCGAGAGTCAAGGACGGAAGAAACAGAGAAAAACACAACGACCAAAGGCCACACAAAACCACAAACCAAACCGAAAAGGGGAGAGCAGCAGCAGCGGTGCAGAGCGCAGTCAAGTACGTGCATGAGAGAGGCGAGAGAAGAAAACAAAAGGCCGGGGAGAGAAGTGAGACAGGAACAGCACACTTGCAACGCTGTTGTGCAGCTGAGACATCCACGCATACGTGTGTGCAAGCGTGCCGTTCCCCCTTACGTCTGTGAGGCAAACACAAAAAGGAATCGAAGAGCAACTCTTTCCATTCCAGGCCCTCATTAAAACTTCCGCGCCGCCGCCTGCAGACGCTCCTCGAGCTCAAACTTCGCTTTCAATGTCTCCTGTAGAAGACACTGCAGAACGCGTAGTTGGCCCTCGTCATTACCACGCGTCGCCGCCGAAGGGGTCAGCATGCCAGCCGTCAACAGCTGGTTCATGGTGGAGGCGTTTCGCTGGAGCTCACCCTTCAGCGCGCCACACTGCTGCTGCAGGTCCTCAATCACGGTCGTCAACTTCCACTTCTCCTCCTGCATGGTGGTCAATCGATCGAGTAGCGCCTCGTTCTCCACCTGCACCGCCTCCCACGTGGGCATGTGCTCTGGGTTGTAGCGCCGTTCAACGTCGGTAACCTGCCGCGGAGGCGCCGCGCTGAGGGTATGGGTTGACGGGTGCAGATCGCCTTTGTCGAGGACGCCGACAGCAGGGCCGTCTTCGCCGACGGTGCGACAAACCAACGTGGTCGGCATCTCCCGCCAGCCGCTCGAAATGGACGAGCGATGCGATGTCATCGTCGGTGGATCGTGGGTGCTGCACAGCGGCACCGCCACGGATGGCGGTGACCGACGCTGTGCCGCCTCGAGCAGTCTTGTCTTCTCAGTCAAGTCGTCCTGGGAAACCGTCAGCGCCTGGCGCAGCTCCTTGTTGAGGGCAAGCAGCTGCTGTGTCTCAGCCTTGTGTTGCGCCTCCATCAGCGCGACGCGTCGCTCAAAGGTGTGCTTGAGCTCCTCGAGTTGCCGTTCTCGATCGACAAGCATGGCAGTATCGGCGGCGGCCCCCAAGACAAGACTCGACGGCGCCGAGGGCGACGGCTGATCGGCACGGAGAGTTGTGGCAGTGGCATCTTCAACACGCGACGACGGCGGCGACGGCGACGCCGATGCCGCAGTGGTAGTCGGCATGCCAGGCTTCGGTGCGCCGTTGGAACTGCAGCTCGCCGATGAGGTCGTCCCGGCAGCGTGCCGACGACTGAGTTGTGTCCCGGCATGTCGGCACTGTTGCCACACCACCTCTCGAACCTGGTAGACCAGCACGCGCTTCAGCAGCTGCTTCGTTGCCGCTACGTGCACACGCACTTGCCGAGACAAAGTGAGCAGCTGCTGCTCCCATTCCATTTTTTCACGCTGGTACTGGTCGGTTCGGTCACGGAGAGCACTGCGCAAGCAGTTTGTGTCGCGCTCTAGCTTCCGGAGTCGCTCATCATCCTCCTTACGCGAGATTGTCCACTCCAGCTCCAGTTCGCTCTCATTCACCTGCCGGCGGTACAGCAGCGCTGACGCCTTCAGCTCAGTGTTCTCTTTCTGAAGGGCCTGCGCCATTTCCTCCGCCTTGGCACGCCGCGCCGTCTGTTTCCTCAAATCGCGTGTCAGCTTGTCGGTCATTACGCGTAGGTCATTGACCTGCTTCTCGAGCGCCTCCTTCTGGTATGCCTCGCTGGCGGTGAGCCGCGGTGCCGCCGCTGCCGGAACTTCAGATCGCGATGCAGACTGAGGCGCGACCGCTATCGAACTTGTCAGGAGGCGCTGCAGCTGCCCTTCCAAGTGCGTATTTGCCTCCTGCAGGAACGCTTTCTCGCGCGTCATGATGGAGATGCGTTCCTGCAGCTGCGTCAGCTCGTACACGGCGCTCTCGTGTCGCAGGCGTGCCGCGTGCACCTCCGCCTCTCGCGCTGCCAAACGGGTCTGCATATCTGCGAGATGATGCGCCGCAGAGACTGGTGTGTTGTCCGCTTGGGGCAGCGACGAGGAAGCCTCCGTTGTGTTGGCAAGGACCTCTTTGCGAAGTTGGGCGAGGTCCGTCAGTGCGGTCTCCAGCAGCCCCCTCTCCCGGGCCAAGGCAGTCTGGGTGGTGCGCAGCTCACTCTGTGTGCTAGTCAACAGCTGTTGGGTAGTCTCCAATGCAACAGCCCTGAGACGCAGCTCTGCAACCTGCTCGGAGGAGAGTGCAGTTGCCGGTGTGCTGCTCGCCATCGCCGTCGTGGAGGCCGAGGCTTTGCCGGGCATCGCGCCAGGAGACACCGACGGCGTCACCGTCGCTGACTCGGCAGTCACAACCACAGCGCGCACCGCAGTGGTGGTGGTTGGGGACATCCCAGCCGCACTCATCACTTTGCCGGTCGAAGCCGTGCCGGTACCCGTCGTCGAGGTGGCAACAACGCCGCGCGCAACTACGACGGCGGGGATCGAGTTGACAGCAGCAGCCGGTTGGGCTGGGGAGGCGGAAGAAGCCGGCGGCGGTGGTGTCGACGCTCTCAGCGAACTCCCAGCGAGGGAGGTATTCGACTTAGCATTGCCGTCTGCAGCGACAGCAGAGAGGGCACTATACCGCTCTCTGGCAGGTGTCCCTGCATTGCTTGCCACCAGTTGAATCGTCTCTGCGTGCACGCGCTGGAGGCAGCGTGTCAGCTGCGCGCATCGCTCGTGCTGCTGCTCCAGGCACTTGATCAGCTCCGGCACCGTCGGTGGGAGCTGAACGACAGAGCTTGTGTACGACACAGCCTCATCCTCCGTGGCGACCGGGGCTGCTGTTCGTGCAGCAGCTGCACCCTGCATGGACGTAGAATTTGACGTCACTGTCGACATAGTCAACCGTGAAGAGGAGCGAGCGAGCCGGGAGACGCAGCGGTGTGACAAGGGGCTAAAACAGCGGCAAATATCATAGCAAGGCGGGTAGTCGTGTGCGCCGGCGCCGGTGTCCCAGCGTGTACCGGGCAGGCCCGCTGTCGATACGACAGGAAGAGGAAAAGGTGCTGCAGTGGAAACGGCTGTGGCACAGGTGAGTGTCTCGCCTTCTTCGTCGCTTCCCACTCAACGCAGTAATGACGCTCGGCGTGGTACGTCTCCGCCGGGCGGTGGCGCTCAAGCGGAATATGGAAAAAACACAGAGAGAGAGAGAGAGAGAGAAAATATGCTCAAGCGTCACCACAGAGGCGTGTGTGCTCATGGGTGTGTATCACTCCTGTGAGGTGAGACGAGCTGAGGTGCTGGTGGGGAGTAAGGATGCGGTAAAAGCTTAGCTCGAAAAACAACAGCCACGATGAAAACCAGAAGCAAAAAAATCCTCACAGCCGCTCGCACCCCCAACAAGACGAGCCGAGTGTGTGCGCTGCGCTCACTTGCGCAAAGACGAAGGAGGAAGCGATGAGGCACACAGGAAAACACGATGACAGACTCGCGATGACACAGCAACAATGCGCCGCACGCACGTAGGAAGATGGAAGAAGCAGCAACCGGACTACACAGTCACCGCAGCAGCATCAAAGGAGGAAGCGGACAAAGTAAGAGTAGAGGTAAGAAGGGAGATGGATGAAGACCCCCCCCCATCGCAGGGCCGCATGAGGAAAACGAGGGGGGCAGAGTATGGGTGAGAAGAGTGAGGCATCCAACACTTGCACAAGTCCAAGGTGCGCCTCACTGTGAGGCAGCAGGAGAAGCCTGCGGACGTCAACCAACGCGAATGTCAGCAAAGAGAAAAGAAAAGTTCGCCTCTCTCTCTCTCTTCCCTGTCGTGTGACAGACACTCACATTCCTCTCCAGTGGCTTGGCGCTTGTCGCTGCGCCTGTCTGTAGATCAGTGGTGGAAAAGCACCCCAGCACACTCGTCGCGTCCTCCGCACACAAAACGCTCACGTGACTCAAGCGCCTCACCGAAAAAAGGCGGGCGATGGGGAAACAGCTGACGGAGCGAGAGTGAGGGGTGAGAGAGAGGCAAGAATCAACGGCGAAGAAAACCAGACGTAGCGGGGAGGAAGAAACGACAAGACACGCGTACGAGCAAACAACACAAACGTCAAGGGCAAGCAGGCACAACGCCACCCCATACAGATCGAGAGAAAGGGAAGGAAGAGGGACAGCGATGGAGTCACGCAGTGCATTGCCGTGCCGGCGTGTGTGGAGAAGTAAACAAGAGCGAACAAAGAAAACTGCGGGTGGCGAGGGGAAGCCGACGCGAGCGCGGAAAATGACAACACACGCAGGAAAGAGGCGGGAGAAGAGAAGGTGCGGCCCTCAGACCCATCGCGCTGCGTCAGGTGCGACCGGCCTGCGCCCATTCATCCCTACCTCGGAAACACACCCGGGCAGATCCCTTTCGCGTGCGCGTGTGCGGGGATAGGAGTGAAGGTGGACACGTAAGGGGAATCACTAACCCTACTCTCTTGGTAGGTGCACAACACGCTCAGCTTGGCTGAATATCACGCAGGTGCGCCTCGGCGTAGGCAGTCCACTGCGCCACCCGCTCCTTCAACTCGGCTATGTCGTATGGCGTCACGTTGCGGCTCTCGTAAGAGTACACGCGCATCTGCCGCTCGCGTTCGTTGAGTCGGGCCACACACAGTCGCTGTTGCACGGCATGCAGCACCGCGCACTGCACCGACACCGTGTCATGCACTCCAAGCGCCCGTTCAACATCGCCGTACGAGAGGCACACGCCGTCAGGTGTCAGCGGGTGCTGGCTACATAAAGTAAGAAATGAAAGCAACTGTAGCTTTTTCATCAGGCACGGGTGCTGGGAGAGGAGGGCCTTGACACTCTCAGACGCTGCAGCGACATCGGACACCGTGTTGAAGGCAAGCAGCTTCAGTAGCGCAATCGTGTCTGACGTGTCGGCCGGTACGGTCGCCACGTCCTGCTTGCCCATGTACGCCTCAAGCGCACTCAGGAGGGCTCCGTAGAAGAAGACAGAGGTATCTGCGAGGCCTGACTGCACTGCAGCAAGAGCGTCTGCCGCTGTCGCTGCCTGCTGAACCTCAGCCACATAGGATGCTCCACCTAGCACGCCCATCCGCACCAAGGGAACGAGGGATAGGCGGAAGAAACGATCGGG
>NC_009298.2:182280-191262 GCF_000002845.2 Leishmania braziliensis MHOM/BR/75/M2904 | reverse complement strand
TTCTCCGCGGATGTCGCCTTCTGTTGGTATCATCGGCCTCGACACCCTACTCGCTAGGTGATCGGAGGAGTACATGTACCCGGCAAGCTCCGTCCACGCTGCTCATGCCCTGCTTCTTTCCTCCTCCGCTGGACTTCTGCGGGAGGATCAGATATCCCACCCTCCTCCCTCGTCCGCGTGTGCGCGCTGGCTGTGCGCGTGGGTGTATGAATGGTTCACTTGGTATCGTGTCCAGTATTGTGTGCATCACACAGTGTCGGTGCTCTCAGCGCCGGTGGTAGCAAGGAAACTGAGGGAAGATTCCCCTGGGTTCATCGCGGAGGTGTGGGCTTCCCAGCACGTCGACTGCGGAGCAGAAAAGGGCCCAGCACCGGCCTAGAAGCCCTCCGCAGCGACTCTTCCTCCACGGTTGCTTTAAAGGGCGCTGATCCCGCGCTGAGCCCTGCAGACAAGACAACAGCTGAGAGAAGTCTGTCACCCGCCAGACCGCGTTGCCACCAGCGGGAACGGCCTTTCAAGTGCCTGCCAGCATAGCGGAGACTTCTCAGGCCCGAGTAAAGGCAGTGCCGAGTCCTCGACGGGGCGGCGCGTGGCACCTCGAGTGGTGCCGCAGTCCTTGGCTAGGCTGCGCGGCAGGCCATTCACCAAGTTTTGCTGGATTGCAATGTAAAAGAGCGCCGCATCTACGCCCCCTCTGATAAGCAGAGGCTTCTTGTGTGCGTACACAGCCGGTTAAGCCAGTGGCCTCTTCCGACTCCGCCGAAGCCGTGGTACGCCCCCTGTGCTGCCACGATTGCAGACTGACCCGTGGCCGGTGCGATGCGCAGTGTCCGGCCTCTGGCGCTCACCAGCCCCTCTGACAGCAGGGGCTGCAGACACAGCGTCGCCGCTCGGGGCTCTGCGTGTGCCGAGTGCTTCGCTGTGAGGTACCCATGGTTTGTCAGCGGGTCCGCAGCCCGCCCTTGCGGCTGGACTCCGCCGAACCGGCTTGGCGGGCGCACGTCTGTACTAGCGCGTCACGTCCACAAAGAGGCGCTGCGGTGGACGTCGACACTTCATCCGCTTCAGCAGCAGCAGCGCGTCCTCTTGCGGCAACTGCGCCCCTGTCACATACGGCCCGCGGAGCTTCGCACCCTTTCCATGGCGGGTCGTGAGATGCGCACACTGAAGTCGTCGGCGAGTTCTCCGAGCCCTAGGATATTGCCCCATCCTTCGTGCGGAGTGCCACGCCAGCTTCAGAACGAGTGCGGCGCGCGGCTGGGCGCTCGAGAGCTCCTTGTGAGGTGTCTTCGTCTCCTCGAGGTGCAGCGGGGCACACGGGTGGGTCTTGGTTTCTCGCCCCAACCTCCTCGCGGCGCTCGCTGCTGAGAGCACTGGCAACGCCAATCAATCGCATTGGTCTGGCTGGCTCCCGTGCAGGGGAAGGTGGAGTGGGCCCACCCCCTTCTACCAACACAGGGGCTCTTGAGGCGGTTGACCACTTCCACTCTCGCACCCCTGCCGCCCGCACGCCCAGGTGGAAATGACCGCCTTCGCCAGGTCGAAGCTCAGCAGGGCGCTTGGCATCAGCCACAGCTCTCAGCCATCGCATGTGGCCCGCTAGAACCGCTGGTGAGACCGCTGCTCACGTCGCTGCGCTGACATGTGCGGGTCTGTCCGAGTAGATGCGCCGCCCTGGCAGACAGGCGCGCCCCCGTCCCACCCATCCGCCTACCATCTGTGTTTTTCAGGGAGGGAATCGTCTCGCTGTAGAGCGCCGCTTGTTGCTCACGAAGAACGGTGCCCAGCGGCTGTGTCGGCTGCGTCTTTGCCAGTCTTCCCGTCGACGGCGAGGAAAGGGGTCAACCGGCGGCTTGCCTTCTTTGCCTGCCTCCGCCGCCCCCCCCTGCACCTCTGTTTGGGTTGCCGCGGTGCGCAGGGACATCGTCCTGCTTCCCCTTTCTGGTTGTCTGCAGAGTTGTGGGGCGGAAGAGCTTCGCCGTGGAGACGCTTCGCCCAAGACCAGCTATGGTAGGTAGGCGGCTAAGCGGCTGGAACGCCCACCGTCACGGCACCGAGTTCCGCCACGGGTTCCTCGACATCATCCGAGAAGACGGTGTACGTCGCGATCACCGTCTCGACTGGGGGTGAGCGAGTGGAACTTCGCATGGTTAATGGAACCTCGCTGGAGTCGCTCTGTCGCCCTGTCCTTTTTTCAGCTCGTCAAGGAGTGGCGCCCCTCGTCCGTTCCGCCCTCCAATTTGGCGCGCCATGCTGTCTGCCGCAATACAGGGCAAAGTCGCACCCACACACACACACGTCGCCGCCGCTTCTGGCAGTTCTTCTCGTCGTCTCCATGCAGAGCGTCTGATCACTGTTTGTCCACGCAGACTGCACCGTCTCGCGGAGCATCTTGTAGTCGATCATACACCCCTCTCCTTGAGCGGCTGCGGGGTTTGTACGAACTTCGCCGCGGATTCCTCTGTCTTGATGTCGACCCTGATCGACATGGCAGCACTCAGGTGGGATGAAGTGCTTCGGAGTGGAAAGGAGCGAATGCGGATGCGAATGTTCTTCTTCAAACGGTGCTTGGGGCGTATTTTTTGGGGGGGGGGAGGGTGGGCGGCGGGTCTTCGCCGCATCGTGCGCGCTCTATTGTGTTGTGCGGGGGGAATGGGCGGGGGTTCCGGGGCCCCCCATCTGGCCGCCCCCCCTCCCCCGTATGCCCCACCACGC
The DNA here is from genome assembly GCF_000002845.2 of Leishmania braziliensis MHOM/BR/75/M2904. Taxonomy (NCBI): domain Eukaryota; phylum Euglenozoa; class Kinetoplastea; order Trypanosomatida; family Trypanosomatidae; genus Leishmania; species Leishmania braziliensis. Next base: position 188,547 of record NC_009298.2, on the reverse strand, counting down.
AGCCCCGGCCGCCTCCCTGTCATCCCCTCACATGTGGAAAGGCATTCGTGTTCCGCTCTGTCTGAATCCTCGTTCGAATGCCACTGACGAGTTCTGACACCCACACCCACACACACACACCGACCCCGCGTGGTTGTGTACGTGACATGACTGCAGTACTCCACGGACGAAGAATGAACAGGCCGAGCACGCGTACCTGCATGCAGGTACCTGTACACCAGACACCAGCATACGTGTCAGCCTTGATACACAGTAGCGACACCAGGGGAAGTCAACCTTGCGTGTGAGGAGGGAGGGGGTGAAGGCGCCAGAGGTCTTGGGGAGACCCACTACGGGAGACCAATAGAGCCACAGAATGCCGAAGGGCGGTGCAAGAAGAGGTGCGCTTGCATCCTCGTGTACAAGCCTCTGAGGACCTCCTCCCCCTTCCGCGCGCACGTCTACAGGCAGACGCATGTGTGTGTGCGCGCGTGCTGGGAGAATGTGTCAGTCCCTTTCTCCGTTTGCTTCACCTACGGCGATGAGACCTGAAGGGCGCACGAATTCGCCGCCTCATGGGTGCCGGTGCCACAACCATGCTTGCCGCTCTCTACGGCGCGTGTTGCGCCGCGACGCATGAAGAGTAGGCTGATGTACAAGGCGAACATTAAGGTCAGCACCATGTACACCTTGAGGCCTCCTCTTTGCGCTGCTGCTGGAGCATCAGCGCGACCAACCACGTCACCCAGGTTGAACTTCATGATGAGGTTGTCAGAGCTGCTGGCACCGGCAACGCGAGGGGCGGAGAATGCCTCCACTGCTGCACTTCCCTGATTCCCACGCGCCTGGCTGTTCGGTGTGTTCGCAGACGGCGAGAGGCTGTTGAGCACAGTGCCCCCAGCAGCACTGCTCTGTGTGACGGGCTCGCGGCGCATTGTATTGATCTCCTCCCGAAGGGCACGCAGCTCATCGGAGGGCTTGCGTCTGGCGACAAGCGACGTGCTGTCTTGGTGGTGCGCCACGTCACCACCGCTGTAAAGCCGTGGGGATGGGGATACAGTAGCCTGAGTACGGCGAGAGTTGGTGGCGTCAGCGACGCTGCCGCTGTGCCGCTCCGATTCAATCGGGACAACGAGGCGGGCCTCGGGAGGAACGATAACCTTCGTGGCCTCGTCGCCGCCGTTCGGTGCTGGGTCGCTGGACTGCAGCACAACGTTCTCCATGTACACCTTCAGGTTGATCCCGCCCTGAACACCGAGGTGTGTGCGCGGAATAGCACCGGAGGCGATGAGAGACCACATATTCTTCACCACCTCCGTCATCCGCGCCGCGTCGGCGAGGGAGCTCAAAATCTGCTGAAAGGCGAGCGGCTCCGACTTGATCAGCACGTATTCGATGGCGAAGCGCTCCTGGTATGCTGGGCCGCCCGGCGTGGCGCTCGAGGCACGCGACGCGGTCTGCCGACTTCCACCGCTCGGGGAGATGCCTCCATCGCCGTCGCCGTGATTCCCGCGGAGGCTAAACGTGATCGTTGTCGTCTGATTCGAGCTCGGCATTGAGGCCCCGGCGGTGTCGGCGAGGAGGAGTGCGCCATAGCGTGGCTGCGCGTGGAACAGGTGCGGCGCGGTGCACTTGATCTTAAAGATGACGCTTGTGTTCGGCAGCAGCGGCGCGTCCTGCGCGCTCCACCGTACTGTGAGTACATTATCCCTTGGATTGCTCGGGAAGTACAACGCGTCGCAGGAGGCGGTGAGCGCCATTGAGGAGGAGAGGGGCACACACACACACACACACACACAAATGAATCAGCCAGCCGACGTTAACAGCGACACGGCAGATGTGCACGCGCACGGCTTTCTTCGAGTGTATAGAACGCAAAAGAGAGAGAGAGAGAGAGAGAGAGAGAGAGAGAGAGAGGGGGGGGGGCGATGAATCGATGGGGCTGTGCAGGGGAGATAAAAAGCGAGACGGAGGGGGGGAGGGGTGTAGTTGATACGGAGGTAATTGAGAGTCACAGAGAAAAGGCAGCGGAAGGGCAAGTGTGCGAGGGAGAGCGGAGGCGGTGGGGGTTGTGTAGAGCCTGTTCTTCCAGCAAAGACCGGAGACCCTAAGCGGTAGGGGGCACACGGAAGCCCAGGGCAAATGAGCGCGTCTCTCTTTTCTCTCGTCTCTTCCCCTTCCCCGACAAGGACGCTGGTCTCGACCGCCGATGGAGCAAGGGAAACAGAGCAAAACGAATCACAGGTGAGGCGTGCGTGGGACAGGTGTGTATGCATGCAAGAGTATGACAGGTTGCTGTGGTACTGCACTGTGGCGGAGTGGAAGGAAGGGGTGGGATGAGGGGGGGGGGAAGGGAGAGGGGGGTGGAGTGGAGTCGGCCAGTCATGACGGGCTGCATAGCGAGAAAAGAAGGGCTGGAAATGCGGGGAGAGAGGGGGGGGGGTTGGTGGCGCATAGTGGGTGCTGCACGATGCGCGTGGTAGCACCACCATTACCACCTGTGGAAGGGGGGAGGGGTCCACCATCAGCTATTGACATGGGAGAGGCGGCCAGTACTACCGCACGTGCCCCCCTCCCCCCCCTTCCCCCGCCTCGTTCAACCCTGTTGTTCTCCTTCCTGTGCCTTCTCGCTGAGCTACGGTTCATCGTTCGCTGTCTTTCTCTCACGGCGAGTTGCGGTCTCGCGGCGCACGGAATTGGACCGCTTTGATGGCAATGTGACACGGAGGTGAGGAGCGGAGGTGGGGGGGGGGCGAGAAGCACTGGTTGTGCCACCATCGCGCTCCCTCTCTCCGTACCCGCTGGGCGTTGGCGTCTTCGCATTTGTTGTCGTTGTTCTGCGGGCGTTGAGTCGTCCTTCGCAAGCGCGCGTGCTGTCGAGCAGCGATGGAGGTGATGGCGTAGAGCTTCCCCTCTCCGCCATCACCCACACGCACACCGGTCCCGTCCTCCCTCCAAAGGGAGGAAAAACGAAGGACGTCTATAACGGCGAGGATGATGGGTGAGAGAGACAGGAGGGCACACCTTGGTGGTGGTGGTGGTGCAGAGGGGAGCAGGAGAGGGGAGGGAGATGGCCGAGCAGCGATGCAGCGGCGTGAGTGGTATGCAGACACGCAGGCAAAGAGAAGTGACACGCATCCGCGACGCTCTCTTGCGCCGAAACAAAACAATCAAAACACGAAAGAGCTGAGCGGGGGCACGCCGTCTGCACGAGAGATCGGCCTCACCGACGAGCGCCTGCGCGTGTCTCCCTCTCTCCTGCTTCCCCCTTCTCGTTAACAGAAGTGTTGTTGCACCACTCTTCCTCCCCTCGCTTTTTTTGGGCACCCCCGCTCTCTTTCTCAGCTAGCAGGCTTCTTGGGCGCCAGGGGGTCAATGACGGCCACGACAGCAACAACCAAGTGTAACAGCGACAGTGCGGCTGCGGCGACGACTACTGCTGCTGCTGCTGTTGTTGTTGTAATCGCGCCTCGCATTCCTCTCGGACGTCGTCGAAGAAGGGGTGCTGCATCGCCTGCAGTGCGGTAATACGGCGCTGTGGGTCGTACCGCAGCATCGCCCTCAGCAACGCTACCCCCTCCGGGTCGAGGGTAGGGATGTGCTTCTCCAGCGACGTTGGCACCCAATTGGGAAACTCGGCGTTGTAGTGCGGCAAACGTGACACACCCGGCCAAACCTGCTCGTTCGGCGTCCCCATGATGCCGAAGATGGTGATGAGCTGCGAGTACTCGCCCTCGCCGCGGAACAGCGCGCGGCGCAGCGCCAGCTCGGCCATCACGCACCCCATAGACCACATGTCGACGGAGGGCAGGTAGTAGCGGTCGCCAAGCAGCACCTCTGGCGCGCGGTAGTAGAGCGTGGCGATGCGGTAGGTGTAGCTCTGCAGGGCAAGACCGAAGGCACGCCCCATACCGAAGTCGGCCAGTTTCACGGTCTTCTCGTCAGCGCTCACAAGGATGTTGCCAGGCTTGATGTCGCGATGCACGACACGGCGGCTGTGACAGGCATGCAGGGCACTCAGCAGCTGGTACATCATGTTCTTTAGCTTCCGGCCGACAATGGGGGTCTGCCGGGTGGAGAGCACGCTGCGCAGGTCCTTTTCCATGCGCTCAAACACAATGCAGAGCTTCTTCTCCTCGGTGAAGAGGTCCAGCAGCCGCACCACGTTCGGGTGGCGTATCTCCTTCAAGAGCGACACCTCGCGAATCGAGGAGACGGAGAGACCCTCTTCACCGGAGTTCCACTGGCTCGTCTTCACGGCGACGGTGCCGCCCTCAACGACGTCGGTGCAGAGAAACACTTTGCCATACGACCCCTCACCCACCTTGTGTTGACGCTGGTAGCGCTGGAAGCCCGTCGGCCGCGCCGGGGCGGGGCTGCTGCTCCGCATGGTCTCTATGGACGCGTGAAGGGGCGAGGGTGCCACGGCAACGTGCATGGGGTGACTCGGTGGTGGTGACGGTCGTGGTGGCTAATGAAGGACCGCGGGAGAAGGGGCTGAGGAAGATGGACCTGCCCGACACACCACGTTCGTGGGTAGTTCGTATGTTTGTGTTTCTCTGTCTCTGTCTCTCTCTCTCCGTTGGCTCACCAGGGTAAGCCGGCAATCTCTCTCTATACAACTCGCTCGCCTCCTTTATTTTTCCTCTCTGTGCGAGGGCGTGCGTATGAATGTCTGCAAAGACCAGGGGAGGGGGCACCTTGTGCTGACGCTACTGCTGTGATCACGTGTGTGTGTGTGTGTGTGTGTGGTGGACTTGATCATAACACGCCACCCTCCAATGTTTTTTATATTGAAGTCCGTTTTGAAGGAGTTGAGGAGATACCACATGAACTCCACCCTCGCTTAAGCGGTGGCGACGCTCGTTGGCTGCGGGGAGGCAGAGAGGGGGGTTGTGCCTGTATACGGGGATATGAGTGGTGCTTCTTTGCCTGTAGGCTGATCGTATGCAGGTATGGGTGTGCGTGTGAAGCAGAGGGGAGGAGGGGGGTGATACGCACGCTGACGCTACCTCTGCTGCTGCTGCTGCTGTTGTTGCTCAAACAACACACGAACACCACACGCGCACACACATACGGTGATCGTTATCACCATGAACAGCAGTGCCACCCACCATCATCATCATCCGTGTCAGTACGCGTGGGTAAGTTGCCAAGGAGGAGGAGGAGGGGAAAGAGAGAGACGGATAGGGAGAATGCGGTCGGACTGGCGGGCTGGCTTACTTCCTCCCCCCTCTCTCCCCCACACGCCAGCCAATACGCCTCGATCATCACGAGAGGAAAGCGAGGGAGAGAGGAGGAGGAGAGAAGGATGCATGCGAGTTCGTCTCAGTGAGGTACCTCACCTAGCGCGTAGAGATGAAGTTCATATTAGTGTCAGTGTCCTGGACGAGTCCACACACCCACACCCACACGTACACACGAGTAGCATTGCCGTCACCCTCTCCCAGAGTCGTCCTGCACTCCCTGGAAGTACCAACAGTGCTGTCGGTGCCTACCAACAGCACCATAATTAGCACGAGCCACGCCCATTGCAGGAGGTGCTTACAGTGAACACACACTCGCAGGGAGAGGGGGGTAAGTCAGATAGGGGAGTGGGAGGTATGAGGCGGAGTTACCGCAACACACGCACACCCACCCACACACACACACACACAGGCACGCCACCTTGTGGAGCTCTTTCTCGCACACTGCCTCACGTCGGCAGGAGAGAGATAGAGACGATCTGCGCACCTCGGATGAGCCGCACGCTCTCTTCCACATCACCACCACTGACGGCGTCGAGGCGAGCGCGCTTGCGGGGCTGCTGCTGCGGCGGCGGTTGCCGACCATTACCAGCGCTACAGTCCAGCTTCATCGCGTCCGTGCTTGACCAGTGCTGCACCATCACGTTGCAGAGGTCATCAACACTTAGCAAGGTGCCACGCACCACTGCACCGTCGTCCTTGTCGTCGGCTGGCAGGAGCGAGATGGCAACGCACTGGTGGATGTGCTGTACGAGATATATGAAGGGATCCGTTGGGGCACTGCTTGAGCTGGTGCCAGCTCCAGGGACCTTCGCAACACTGCTGCTGGGGCCCACACCCGCGTCGCGGCCGGCGGAGGAATCCATGCTGGGTCCTTTCTGATGGAGAAGACGTAGAAAGATGGCGAGGAGTCGTGAGGAGCTCCTCGGTTGTGTGAGCGTATCTATGCTGGCGGTTGATGAAGCTTCTCCTTTTCCTATGTATGAGAGTATCCTTAAGGGCGAGGAAGGGAAGGATAAGAGCATGAGCGAGTGCAGAAAAG
>NC_009298.2:169861-182180 GCF_000002845.2 Leishmania braziliensis MHOM/BR/75/M2904 | reverse complement strand
TACATAAACAATAAGATCAACTGACCTCACAAATGATATGACACATATCGAGACGAGCACGTTATGCTTTATGCATTGCTGCCTGTCAATTATCAGTGATATTTTTCCATTTTGTGCAAGTATTACATGAAAGTCTTTTTTTTTTTGATGGAAACGAGGCACTGTTTCTTTGGAGTCTGAGCGTGAGTCTTTCCCTACCCATGCGCACATTATACAAGTAGGGCAGCAGTTGGTACTCTGGTTGTCGTTCAAAATTCTCGGAAAGCAGCCAGTTAGTGTTAGTGATAGATTTCCAGTGTGCCGGGTCGTTCCACAGTCTAAATTTGCCCATTACCCGCTGTCCCCCGGGCAGCCTCGCAGCCCTGGCCACATCGCTGACCGCCAGCAACCCACTCACCACACGGGTGGCACAGGCGCGCCCACGGCCGCAGGCCGCACCGACGCAGCGCCCTCTACAACCGGACCGCAGACATCAGCAGTGACACGCCGCCACGACCCCCCCCTCGTCTTTCAGACACCTGTCCCTACCATCGCCAAGGGCGGTTCGGCATTGGCAGGGATAGGGGGCTGCCTGACCTCCCCGCCGAGCGGGGGGCGAGCAGCCAGGCCATAACGGCACGCCGCCGCCACAATCCGCCGTGGCGAGCAAGCCGGAGGTGACAAAAAACGACACCACCCGCCTCTTACAAACCAAGGTCACAGTCCCCCAGCCCTGGAAGAAAACGGGCACCGCTCATAGGGAAACGAAAAGAAAGACGCACGGCTTCGGGGCATGAAACAAACGCAAACCACTAAGAGGCGGTCTACCAGAGAAGGCGTGGCCGAAGGCGTTCAACCCTTTAATCGCGGCACCCGGCATGGGCACTCGAAGCTTCGGGAGCGAAGGGAATCCTCGGCAACTTTGGGAGCAGTTTTTTGCGCAAGCCCGCCTCAAAAGCCTCGTGCTCCCAGATGCGCAATAACACACACACACACAGGCACGCCACCTTGTGGAGCTCTTTCTCGCACACTGCCTCACGTCGGCAGGAGAGAGATAGAGACGATCTGCGCACCTCGGATGAGCCGCACGCTCTCTTCCACATCACCACCACTGACGGCGTCGAGGCGAGCGCGCTTGCGGGGCTGCTGCTGCGGCGGCGGTTGCCGACCATTACCAGCGCTACAGTCCAGCTTCATCGCGTCCGTGCTTGACCAGTGCTGCACCATCACGTTGCAGAGGTCATCAACACTTAGCAAGGTGCCACGCACCACTGCACCGTCGTCCTTGTCGTCGGCTGGCAGGAGCGAGATGGCAACGCACTGGTGGATGTGCTGTACGAGATATATGAAGGGATCCGTTGGGGCACTGCTTGAGCTGGTGCCAGCTCCAGGGACCTTCGCAACACTGCTGCTGGGGCCCACACCCGCGTCGCGGCCCGCGGAGGAATCCATGCTGGGTCCTTTCTGATGGAGAAGAGGTAGAAAGATGGCGAGGAGTCGTGAGGAGCTCCTCGGTTGTGTGAGCGTATCTATGCTGGCGGTTGATGAAGCTTCTCCTTTTCCTATGTATGAGAGTATCCTTAAGGGCGAGGAAGGGAAGGATAAGAGCATGAGCGAGTGCAGAGAGGTAGCGCGGGGGGGGGGGGGTTCAGGAGGAGGTAATGGAGTAGAAGAGCACACCTATGCTTCTTGGGGCTTGAACAGAGCGTCACGCACTTCAGCAACCTGGTTCTCCTCCTCGAATGCCGGCGCGGGCGCGTGAGTGAATGTCAAGCACGTCTGCGCGTCTTCCGGATGTGCCGAGCAGAAGGGAGAGAGAGGGGGGAGAGACAGAACGAGGAGGAGCGCAGCGGAGAGAAGTTAGAGGACGTCAGCGCCCCCACTCCTGCCCCTTTCTCTCGCCCTCCTTCTTCTCCCGCGCCTCCGCTGATCCTTCGTCTGTCGCCGCTCAGCATTCGCTCTTTGCTGGCGCTCCCGTGTTGGGTCGCGCCTCTTTCCACCTTTCGGGCAATTCGCGGTGACGGGGAGATGCGCTGATGAAGTGGACAGGGCGGAGGCGGGCCTAAGACGGGGCGAAAAAGACGCAAGAGGAAGACGTGATGCGCGCGCGTGTGTGTGTGTGTGCTACTGCGCGCCATTTAAAGCGGTACCGGACGGCGCTGCGTGCAGGCAGGCTGTCCCGAGCCAGCCCACCGTGTCCCCGACGAGGTCATTCAGAACGTTTGACACACACTGCTCCAGCACGAGATGCAGTAGCCCGGCGCGACGCACGTGTATGGCCGTGGTCGCAGAGAGGAGGTTGCTGGAGCGCTGGGGAAGGTGGCGGGAGAAGGCGGAAGGGGGCTGGAGTTGCGTCGGTGGCGCAAGCACCGCCGTCGATGCGGCATTGAAATGGCTGAAGCCAGTAACATCCTTGCGGCTTGCGTTGCTGACGCTGCCAATCGCCGCGACGCCATTATCGTCGCCGACAGCACCGTTGCTGCGGCGACCAAAGATGTTGTGCTCGCCATGTGCGGCAGGGACGCAGCACGGCTCGACACGCTCACGCGGTCCGTTGGTCGCCAGCTCGACATAGTAGTAGACCAGGAGTGCCACATCGCGCAACTGCAGCTCTTGCGTGAAGAGCGCATGCACGTTGACGCCCGCGAGGGCGTCGCTGTGGATGCGCCGCGCAGTGTGCAGGTGGGCTTGGTTCCACTGGCCCTCAACCTGGCCGAGCAGCACGCGACGGGAGGCATAGTCCATGAAGTCGCGCGCGACCCGCTCGGCCACACCACGCAGCGCGGCGGCCCACTCCGCTGGTAGCTTATCGAGCACTCCAGTCTGCTGTTGCGCTGAACTCGTCGCGAGCGCGCCTTTAACGTCATCAACAGCCGTGAATTTTGAGACTAACCTGTACGACGGTGACGACTGCAATGACGGGGACCGGATTCCTAGAGCCATGGTACCGTCACTCATGCCCGTGTCCTCGGCCTTTCCGCTCTCTGAAGACAGGGGCAACACGGGTGCAACAGGGGAGTGGGATGGAAATGCCCAGCTGCTTCTCGCTTGCGCAGCATTGCCTACAGCACTCGAGGCGGTAGGCCCGAACATGCCGAGGTCACCGCCGCCGCCACCTGCCTCGCCGATGATTCCGGTCGAGAATGTGCCACCATCCGCATCATCGCCGCCCATCGACGGGGGCGGTGTGTCTGGGCTCTCTGTCACTGCTAAGGCGGCCTCACCGCCTCGGGTCAACTTGTGCGAGCCCTTCTCTCCCGCGAGCACACCGCCACCCCCCGTGCCAGTGCTGCTCGAGTCACTCTTCCCTGCCTCCTCCTCCACGCGGCGGCGCGCGCGTCGATTTGCCAGTGTGGCGGCGCGCACGAGTCCCACTGACAGCGCTAGCGCAACGGCACAAGTCGAGAGGGTGGCGGTGGAGCCGACGTCCATCACACGCGCTGCAGCCGCCTCTGACGTTAAGTAGCGTGCCGAGACTAGTGCCAGCTCGCGACTTGTGAGGTAGCGATTCTGTTGATGCTCCACCGCCTCCTTCTCTGTCCTTGGCTGCCGAAGCCGAGCCACGAAGTCGTTCGGTGCTGCCACAGCGGAAACGAGGGTCGGCAGGCTCGTGAGAGGCGCTTGTGCACCAGCGATGCCTTCCGCCGCCATAGTCGGTAACGATGACCGAACGACACGCAGGGTGGCCTCCCGGGCGTCGGCACGCGTGAGCCCCACGCTGATTTCAGCCAAGTTGGCCTCCTCCTCCGCATGGGCCTCGTCATCCCCGACGCGAGTAAACGAGGACACCCCACCACTATTGCAAGCGGCGCTGCTGCTCGTGAAGGCACTGATTCCCTTGTGGCTGCTCTTGCCTCCCAGTGTGTTCTGCTTGTGGCGCTCAGCGCTGGAGAAGAGAGACGGCGGTGCCGCTGTGTGATCGACCTTGACGGTGCCGCAAGACATCTCGCGATCGCTGTTGGTGTTTGGCTTTGTCAACCGTCCCCGAGAGGCAACGAGGAGGGCGGCCTCGCAAACTATGCGCTGCACGAGAGAGGTTGCCGTCGCCGCCACGGCGTCTGCTGAAAGTGAACCACCACTGGGGACACTTGCTCCTGCGCAGTGTCCGGTCACGCCGTGTGGCGGTGGCGGTAGGGGTGCGTCGAGCTGAAAAGCGCACAAGTCCTCTGTCATCCCCATGGTGCTCCTGTCCATCATTAGCCCCGCAGACAGCCTTACATCTGCGTCGGAGGTGGCGTCGCGGTTGCCGATCGCAGCGCTTCCTTGAAGCTGTTGTCTTTCTCTACTCTTCTCCGATGACGAGGACCGAATAGCCAGCGCCACAGCCGTCGGAGTGTCAGTCGCAGCACCACTGCCGGCAGGCGTGGTCGCCACGCAGCTTTCATCATCGATGCCGCCACCGTGGCGCTGAGAAAGTAGCGGGGACAAAATGTTGTGGTGTTGCAGGGTGAGCGGTAGCGGCGCCCCGGTGGCGGTGAGGGAGCTGCAGGCTACGTCATCGTCGTCATCGTCGGCCGAAGATGCCGTGGAGAAGTAGTGCGACGATGACGACGACGGCATCGTGGGGGTCACGCCGGCGGCACCCCCAACACGGCCTTTTCCTTTACCTCCCACTGCTGAAGCTGTCAACGTGGTGGTGGTGGTGTTTGCGATGGCGACGCTGACTGATGGCATCAACAGAGGTGAGACGATGCACCGGTGCGGAGAGTGTTTGTCAGCGTTCGAGACCTCAGCTGGGGAGGCTGCGAAGCTGACGGTTCCGTCAGCTACATGAGTCCCTGTACCATCGCCGAGTTCGCCCCCTGTGGGCTGCACTTGTGGCACACCGTCACCGGCAGCGCCACTGACGATGGCGGTGTGCGGTAGAGCCAGCGGTTTTGGCTGCAGCACCTGTGGTGGGGTGCGCCCTGAACTTGCGTAAGAGCCGTCGCTGTCAACTGACGCAAAGGATGCGTCTGACTGGTCGGGCATAGCCACACGGTGCCTCCCAGTCCTCTGCGCTGCGTGAGTTGGGCTCGTGACTGTCATGTTGACCGTGCCGCCAGCGCCTCCGCCGCCCTTCCGCGCCTCCGTGGCAGCGTCGCGGAGGACACCAGAGAGGAGGTCATCGACGATGCGAGTAAAGGCGGTGGGCGATGGCAGCCCTGGCCTCTCCTTCGCATGTTCCTGCGATACACCCGTGGCCGTGACAGCACTCCGCGTCGTGTCCGCAGAGGACGACGGCGAGAGAGGCACTGATGCTGTCACGGCCACGGTTTCCGGTGCGGCTGCTGCAGTCCCTACGGTAGCCTTGTCAGGGCTGTCGACGCTGTTCGAGTACGCCTTTTCTGTGAGAGCGTCAGGCTCATCAGTAGCGTCGCCGGGAGACGGCTGGTGGTACTGCTGCTCCTGTTCGTCTTCCATGGCTGCGCGCGCTGTGCCCTCTTCCTCTTGCGGCAAAGCAGCTGGCGGTGGCGCTTCGACAAAGCGGTCGTTCGTGACGGCTGCCGCACGTGTAGCCACCGCCGTCGCAGCGGCATCGTGCAGGAACTCGTGCAGCAGTGCTTCACTCAGCTCTGACAGATAAAGGCACGGCGCAGCCGCTTGCCCACGCATCTGCTGCTGGCGCGCCAGCTCCGTCGTGGTAGATACAGCCTCGACTTCAATGCGTTTGCAGACCTCTGCGGCTGCCTCCTCTTCGCGCAGTCCCCTCCGTTCATCAAGCGCGTCGCCGTACATGTCATCTCGCGCCAGCACCTCGTTGTCTTTGATCCCCTCGCGCTGTTGCACCTGCAACTCCTCCACGCCTGCTCTATTCCACATCTGCTCTGCTGCTTCGGCTAGACAGCCGTCTACAATAATTTTCGAGAGCTCAGTGACGGCGGAGAAGAGCGTATCTGCCATAGCGGTCACCTCCTGCTGCGCCTGCAAACGTGCGGCCTCCTCGAAGGCCTTGGCGCGTGCTGCTTCTTTAGCCACCCTCATCTCTTTCAGACTGGCGGCAGCTTCCTCCTCGGCAGCACGAACTACAAAGTGCGTTGCCTCAACATCCGCTGCGTGCTGCAGCAGCAGCTGCTGCCACGCCTCCTCTTCCGAAGCCACCAGTGCAACGCTGTCTTCGTTGTTGGCCCATACGACCGCGGTGCGTGCCGCCTGCTCGGCTCGACATTGTCGTGCGATGGCTTCCGTTGCTGCTGCACTGACCCATTCTTCAAGCACAGCATCCGCTGCTGCGCTGGATGCGGCAACGGAGCGCTCTGCTGCTTGCTGCCACTCACACAAGCGAGTCTGCGCTTCCGCTGCCTCTCTTGCTTGTGCATCCTCCATCGCTGACTCATTGCACGTTGGCCATTCGGACACACGTTTGCCCTTCGAGGAAGTCCACTGCGGAGCTGCTGCAACAGTATTCTTGATCCAGCCTGCCAGGAGCGACTCGGAGAGACAGATGGCTGCTTGCCACTGTTGTTCCACAGAACGCCGCTCCACAGCCTCGGAGTCTGCTGCAGCTTGCCGTTGTGCCTCGGCCGCACGATGCGCAGCCGCCCTCCGCTCTTCCTCTTCCTCTCTCTTGGCGGCCGCTTCTCGTGTGGCTGCCTCCTGCGCTCGCTGCCGAGATTTTGCCTCTGCTGCTGCTGCTGCTGACACATGTGAAACCATCAAGTGGGCCTCGTCGTCTTCGAGGGTGGCACGGGCCCTTGCTTCAGCGGCCACGAGCGACTGGACGGCTTCCCTCGCCCTTTTAGCTCTTCGGCGCGCTGCGACTTCAGCCAGTTTCACACGCTCCCGCGCCTCTGCCGCAGCCCACTCCGTCCCTGTGCGCGCGGCCGCTTCGTCGTCCTCAACATTCCTCACTGCAGCAGCGAGTCGCTCCGCTGCTTTTTTTCCCAGACGTGTCTTCTCGGCCTCGGCCGCTGCCGCTTGTGCTTCAGCCAGCTGAGTCGCCAAGGCGCGTGCGGCAGCCGCCTCCTCGGCAGCGGCTGCATCAGCAGCAGCGCGTGAGTTTGCCTCTGAATATTGCGCTGTTACCGGAGCGGTTGGCTGTTGGTGAGGCTGTGGAGGAGGGGTTGTCCCCACCACCTCGTCCCCTTCAAGAGCGGAGGTGTCCACTTCAGGGGTCGTTTGCTCTTGTCGGCGAGCGACGCGGTGCCCCTCGTCGTTGCCGCGGTGACTGGCGGAGAGCGACGATGTCTGTGGAGGGTCCTCCGCCACGAGACGGCTCGTTGTAGCCGTGAACGCCTCCCCAATGCGCCAGCCTTGCACTGGTGCAGACGAAGCCACAATGTGGTGGGCTGCAGTGGTGGTCACGATGCGGTTCCCCTCCGTAGCTGTCGCTACAGTCAACCCCGCCTGGTGCCGCTGCTGCCGTTCACTAGGTAAGGCCATCGGGGCAGCCTCCGCCCACCTCTCCGGCTGCAGCTGCGGGGGCGACAGCGCAGCAACTGCACTAGTGGGGGGACGCAGGGCTATGGCGATGCGCCCTTCCTTGAAGTTCCCCCAGTGCCGCAGCCACCGGCGTTCCCATCGGTGTGCGATCTCACGCCGCGTGTGCGCCTCCGCGAGCGTGATGGCAAACACCATCGAGTTGAGTCGCACGAGGGAGGCGGCCACTGGCGACGCCGCGCGTGGGTGCCGTGCCACTGCACTGCGATCGCCAGCGCTGCCGCTGCCGACGGCGTTACCGGCGCCGCTGCACACTGCCGCTGGAGCCTGTACCACGGTAGTTAATAGGCCCGTAGAGATGGGCGACAATGCCGCCTGGTCCACACGGGCATCATGGTGGCGGTGGCGGTGATGATGATGCCTGCCTTCAGGTAGCCGTCTGTCGCGATGTGTAGCGGGCGTCTCTTCGACCCCCCGCTGCCGCTGCTGCTGAGGCGGATACGAGCTATGACTTGATCCTGCAGTCCACCCAGGGGCTCCCTTGTGGAGTGCGATTCCTGCGTGACGGTGCGCGCCCGCCGACGACAAAGACACCCCAGGGGGGCGCACCAACGACGGATGCGCCATTGCTGCTGCATCTGAGGTAGCGGAGGTTGGCAGGGGAGGAGTCACCTCCGTGTATCCGCTGGCATCACGCTGTTGCTGGTACTGCTGCGCCGCTTTGAGGGCCTTGACACGAGTGTGAAGGTCTGCCAGCTCAGCGCGGCTCGCACCGCGCTCCTTCAACGAGCGGAAGGCGCGAAGGAGTTTACAAGTTTCCTCGATCTCCTGCAGAAGTCGTGATGAGGGGGATGATGGCTGTAGTGGTGGTGGTAGCGACACTGCAGCCATAGTCAGAGCTTGTGTAGGCTCGATGGGCACATTATGTGACCCTCGAGGCCCAACAGCGACTGATGACGATGATGACATCGCTGCCCAAGACGACTCCGCTGGATACTGCGTTGAGGCCCGTAGAGGATGCGCGCTGTGTAGCTCCAATTTTGGTTTTATGTAGTGTGTTCGCGAAGCACCTACGCAAGTGATACACTGCGAGAGAGGAGTGTGGTGGTGAGGAGAGGAAGAGGGGTAGCGTTGCCATCGAGTTGGGTGTTGGAAGACTCGTCACCGATCTAATGAGGAGGGAAGGTCAAACGAGCAGAGAGACGCAGAGAGGGCAACCAACGAACGAAGCGTGACATAATAGAGATGGGAATGACTGCAGTGACACACACGCACGCACACAACCTCTACTGTGTATATGCGCATCTAGTGTGTGTGTGCGTGTGTGTGTGTGTGTGTGTGTGAAGAGAGAAGGGGGGGGTGCAGAGGAGCAGCAGCAGAGGGTAGCAGGAGGAGAGAACAGAAGACATAGTTTGTGCTCTGGAAAAGGGTGCGGAAGGGGCGAGTCGATGCTCCCCCCCCACCATCCACCACTCCTCCTCTTCATTCCCTCTGCTTCTCTTCCCCGCATCATCGCACGCAACGCCGCTGCGATGAAAGACACACATGCGAGTCCATCCATACCCTGATAGAGAGAGAGAGAGAGTTCAAAGATGACACGTTGCTGGCTAGCGTGTCGTGTTCAGCCACAGAGGAGCAGCACAAGTGCCAAGAAAACCGCGAAAAACAACAAGCCAATATACAGAGAGAGAGAGAGAAAGTAAAGCAAAGAGTCACTGCATCAACCGGACGTGCACGTCACACGTGCGAGCAGACAATACACGCAGTACATGCGGCACCTCCCCGTGCAGGAAGACCCAATACCGGCACAGAGAGAGAGGTAGAGCGACACCGACCCACTGACCGTATCTTCCTCTCATATGCGCGCCACAGCTGTATATACTTTATCCGATGGAAAGAGGTCTTCATCGCCGTCATCGTCCACCACAGCGCTACGCGCACAGCTCCCTCAAAAAAAAAAAAATACACCTGGAGCCAGAGAAGGGTAAGCAAACACCACAGAAGCCAGCTGAAACAGTGATGTGCTCAGGCCGCCATCTTCACAAGCGCCTTGCGACCGCCCTTGACATACACGTCGTCCCAGACCTCTGGTAGTTTCTCCAGCGACGGTGCCGTCACCATCGGGTACGAGATGTTGGCCTCCTGCACAGCCTTCAGCACAAACTCTAGTTTTGTCTGACGCTCGCCGTAGGACATCGAGTTCAGGTACGTGGGGGCAAACAAGCCAGCCATGGTGACCTCGTTGTAGATGAGACTGGAGCCGGAGATAAACAGACCGAAGCCGTTCTGCGCGCCGTATGTGACGACGTGTGCCATCGGGCCGGTGCACTTGAGAAGCGAGTCAAAGTAGCGGCCGCCGACGCCATTGAGGTAGAGGGTCGCGCCGTGCCTGCCAACGGCGGCCTGCATCGCGCGTGTCCCAGCCCCGTTGTATTCAAAGACGTCTGAGCCATATTTGGAGTGTCGCTGCTTGGCAGCCGCGAAGCGATCGCCCGGCGTTGCGGCGGTCAGCACCTTCACCCCGTACGATTTGGCCAACGCTGACACAGCAAGAGAGGTGAGGCTGCTGCCACCGTTCTGGATGACAATGTCGCCCTTCTGCAGCCGGGCATAGCCATCCAGTAGCTGCTGGGCTACGAGGAAGTTGGAGGCAGTTGCAGCCATCTGCGCTTGTCTGGGATTAATCTTATGCAGGTGTGTCACCGGCACGGCAATGTTCGTCGCCCACGTGCCATGTAGCGGCGCCACCCACACCGTGTCGCCCTCCTTCACCGGTGACGACGTTGCAGCTGCTGCTGCGGGGGAGCGCACTACCGTGCCTACGCCTTCGCACCCTCCGATGCGGCAAAAGGGCCCCATGTTAACGCGCTTGCGGCCCAGCGCCGTGCCGTTCACGACGGCAGCGTCGACGCGGTGCAAGGGCGCCGTCATCATCTGCACCACCGCTTCATCCTTGCCAGGGGTGATGTCGAACTTCTCGTAGGTGAGCACCTGAGCAATGGGGCCGCAGCGTGCGTAGCGCCAACCAGCGGAAGCCACCTTGGACATGCTGGGGCTGCGATAGGGAGAAAGGGAGGGAGGGTGAGCCACTAGGAGGAGGTGGCGGTGGTGTGGGGTTATTTGTGTAATCCCGCACACGCATGCGCAGACGCTACGCTGACCGCTGCCCTTGGGCGCTGTCTCGGTGTGCCTCTGCGACCGCGGCTGCGTTCGTGCTCTGCCGAGGACAAGATGCAGGGAAACACAAGTGTATCCAGAAGGAAAGAGAGAGTGAGAGAGTGAGCGAGCGGTGCTACAGGCCGGCGTGCGTGTGAAGTGGCGCCTCCTGACGTGCTTGTTTACTACAGAGGAAAACTGAGGAAAAGCGATCAAAAATAATTGCAAACGACCACCCTCTGTGCGCGTCCGCTGACAATTTCGCAGCCTCCGAGGAGAGAGGGGAACTTCAGCTTCTGCAGTAGCCCTCTTCTCTTTCTCTCTGCGCGCGGGTGTCCTGCTGCTGCTGCTACTACGCTGGGAGAGGAAGAAGAGAGGGGGGGGGGAGTCGTAGAGGTGATGAGGGTGGCGATGGTGGTGACGTAGGGTAGTCGGGGGGTAGGTGAGTGATGGGGGTGTTATCGATAAAGTGAACACACGAATGACAATACCGTCACGCTTGTTTGTGGTTGGTATTGGTACTCTTCTCGGATGCGTGAGCCGCGGCACCACACTTTTAAGAGAGGAGGAAAGGGAGGGAGAGGAGGTGCTAATGGGGTGCAGGAAGATGTGGAGCGCAACACGGAAGCGAAAGTCGAGGTAGTGTGTGGAAAGCGAGGCGGGCGCGTGTTCGCGGAGGAAGGAGAGAGAGAGAGAGCCGAACGAGAGGAGAGGAGAGGAGAGGAGGAGAAATCGCTTCGCGCTGCAGTAGTGAGGAGGTGGAAGATGAAAAAAGAAGGGAGTAAGGGAGGGGAGGGGGCGAGCTCTCACCTTCGCGGTAGTAGTTAAGTATCTGCGTTAGGAGTGGTAAAAGGGGGCCGAAGGGCAGGGCCACGATTCTGCACCCTCGGCGATGGCGCTGGTTACGACGACGCACGGCTGGTGAGAGGGAAAAGGAAACAGACAATAGCGCCAGCTGCTGCATCGGTGCTTCGTTTATGGCCCCATGTAGAGGTACGTTGCGCACCCCTAAGAGATATACATCTACACACACACACATGCGTAGGTATAATATAAAATAATATATAAAATATCATACGCAGATATGTGCGTATGATGTACTTCGTTTCTCTCCACTTGAACACACACACACACACACACACACACACACACACACACACAATGTACGCTATGCAGCCACAATAGCGCCAGGCAGACGCGAGAGAAAGCGCATGCGATACATAGTCGAGAAAACACTGCCCCCCCCCCCTCCTCCGTCCGTCCTCCTACGCGCCTACCACCATGTCTCAGCCTCCTCCTACTCGGCCGCTTGA
Organism: Leishmania braziliensis MHOM/BR/75/M2904; assembly: GCF_000002845.2. NCBI lineage: Eukaryota > Euglenozoa > Kinetoplastea > Trypanosomatida > Trypanosomatidae > Leishmania > Leishmania braziliensis. The sequence continues at coordinate 170,373 of NC_009298.2, read as the reverse complement.
TAAGCTTCCCTCATCCTGTGATATGTCTCTCTCTAGATCTAAACACATCCACGTGCCCTCACTTCGAAGAGGGAGGGAGGTAGGCCCGAAACAGAGAACAGGGGGGGGGGAAAGGCGCGAGAGAGGGAGGCACAGCAGAGCAGAAGAAAGGAAGGTGAGGTGAGGTGGGGGTAAAGCACGGGCATGGAGGAGTGGTTGCGTATATGTGTGTTCCACACCCCAAAGAGGTGGCCGGAATACCATGAGACGCTTTTCCCGCTAAACAGAGTCACTCCCTGCCACCCCCTCCCTCCCTCTCTGTCCCATTCCTTAACTGCCCTCGCCAGACTCTACCCAGACACTCCCTATTCCGCATCGACCCAACACATGTCCACACACCCCTGCACTGCTTACTGCAGCGACACCAGCAGACGGCTAGTTGCAGCCTCCTATCAGCACACACCGCTAGAGAAGACCCAAGAAGACCACCATAAATTATCCTGAACGCGCCCCCCACCGCGGCCATTCTATAC
>NC_009298.2:161037-164761 GCF_000002845.2 Leishmania braziliensis MHOM/BR/75/M2904 | reverse complement strand
GACTCCTCCTGCTTCCAGGGGAGAGGGAAAGGAGGAGGAGGAGGAGAGGGGGGAGGGGGGGGGGGGAGGCGAGCAAAAAGGAGGTGCACGGAAGGGGCGCATGCAAAGGCGCAGAAGTATAAGCCGGCAAACAAACTCACAGCCCCCCCTCCCCCCCCCCCCCCAAAGACACCGAGGCCGACTTCGGCTACCGAGGCGTGGCCAATTGCCCGCTGAGAGAGTTAGGAAGGGTCACCCCACAACGATACTCCGCCACAGCAGGCAGATGCTGATGGCAGAAGGATAAAAGGGGGGGGGGAGGTAGGAGAAGGGGAATACGATCAGAAAAGAGTGGGGAGGTGTGTCATCCATGTCCTGTCGGCATCGTCGCACACGGTAGCAGCGACTACAACTTTCCCCACCCCAATGCACCCCATCCTCATACAACCACGGTGACACTTCTTGCTTCTCCCATTTCGCTGGTCTTCTCGTCTTGTACCCGACTCTCTTTCGCACTCCTCATATGCGAAGGCAACGAACCTTCCCCGGCTTCTCCTCACTCGTTTTTTTTTTCTCTACCGTTGCGCTCGTCCTCGTCAGCACTCCTTCCTTCCGCCCTCTTCGCCTCCCCCACCGTACAACAGCCTAAGAGATCGGGCGCTTCCTCCCCGCTTCCTCAGCGGCCACGGCCGCCGCTGCAGCTGCTTGATCACGCGCCATGTACTCCGCGCCCGCCATTCCACGCAGCCGGTTCGGTTGCCAGTTCTTCACGATTTCCTCCACAAACGGCGACGTCGGCTCCAGCGAAGGAAAGACGGAGCGGCGTCCGACCATCACGGCGACGATGAAGATGAAGAGACACTTCGTGAGAAAGCGCACGATGAGCAGAAAGTCAGCGAAAGACACGTCTGTGATGGCCATCTCGCCCGAGGTCAGGTACGCTATCTCATTCCGAAGCTTCGCCCACCGGTACGGCAGCAGCACTCGCTGTCCGTCTACGTACTCGCGCCAGACAGCGATCGTGATGTCCTCACCTCGCGCCTCGTAGGCATCGATGTGCCGCTTCAGCGGTTCGTCCATTGCTGCTATCTGCCTCGCGCACATGGCTACCGGCACTGTAAAGGGTTTTGCTAACGCGCGGGCTAGACGGCTCATCTTCCTATCCAAGAGAAGGCCTCTGCCTAGTGTGCTGGGATAGCTGTGGAGTGTGCGGCGTGCTGAGGGAAAAGGGAAGGGGGGAGGCAAGAGGTTTTTAGCTGAAGGAGGGAGGGGGGGGGAGTAGGTGGACGGACGCACAGAGGAACGTACAATATATATATGTGTGTGTGGATTGCTGAAGGTGCGGTGCGGGACTGGGGAGAACAAAAAATGCCATCAAGGGAGAGCGAGAGCGTGCGTGCACAGAGGCAGCAGCAGCAGCAGCAGGGGAAGGGAGGACAGCCAGGGGAGGGAAGAACAATGAGAGATGGAATTGAGCGGGAGGGGGGGGTGACGTGTGCAGGGAGCATAATTATCACCATGCACATCGTCGTCATGTCGTAAGGGCAGCAAACGCCCCTCGGAAGAATGAATAAAGGAGTGGGCGCACACCTGCACGATTGATCGTCAGTGCCCGGGATGAAGGATGAGTAGTCCCCCGCACAACTCGGCTTGTCGAGGGAGGGAGGAGGGGGGGGGGTAAGCAGGCACCCCTGCTATCATGATCACCACCGCAGGGTGAGAGTGAGATGGCGAGAGAGAAAGTTAGGCACACACGCACGGGACGGTAAGGGTGACCGAAGGGAGAAGGCGGTTCGCCGCGGCGCGCACAACGCTTCTCCCTACGTCCACCTTCAATACATTTCTGCGGCATCTCCTCTGAGAGTCAGCCGCCGCTCGAACCCCACCTGCCTCGTCCATCGCTTACCGGATACACTCGGCAAAGAGGAAAGAGAAGGAGAAGTGCCGCAGCGATGACCCCCTATGCCTATTAATGCATATGTTGCGTCCCTTTCCCTGTACGCGAGTGGCACTTGCCCGTGTAGGTGAAATTGAAGGGGGGCCGAGACAGAGAGGGAGGGAGGGAGGGAGGGAGAGAAAAAACGAGAAGACCGAGACGAAGAGCACACGGGGGAGGGAGGTGGTGGGATGGGGGCCGTACGGCTACCTCATCAATGCTATCATCCCGCACTCATACATATACCGACGCTCACAGGACACCCATCACACCACACCCATGCAGGCGCATCTGCTCACTTTTTCGCATTTTATCACTACCCCCCACTACCCCAACAGGAAGGAATCCTTCTTGTTATTCGTACCCTCTCTCTCGGGGGGGGGGGGGGTTCACTGCAGTAGTTGCGCGCATGGAGAGACAACCGTGTATGATGGCCAGAGTCGTAAGCAAACAAAGCATCTGACTGACCCCTCCCCTTCCTTGGTGCCTCGCCCCGCCCTGCCCCCCCCCCTATCCCCGCCGATCTTCCCTTTCTCATTCCAATTGCACTCGAGCAGCATCATCACGCGACCGTGTTTCCCTCCATTTCACTTTAGGTCGTCGCTTCTCTGCCGTGTACGCCCATCTCGCAACTCAACAGACCTGGGCAGTAGTGTGTTGGGAGAGAGGAGGGGGGGGCAAATGGAACCAGTGACGATATCCGCAGAGGGACGAGTGGGCGGGGGAGAGGGGGAGGAGGAGGACACACGAACACGTGTACATGCAGGCGTTTACACACCAATACACCTACTCATATATGGGCTGCACGTGAAGAGGGGGAGGGAGATGAATACTGAAGGGCGTCGCTACGATGTGCTGCGAGAGTCGTAGCGAATGAGAAACACACACACACACACAGAGGGGTAGCGCAAGAGACGCCCATGACGACTGGTGGTGAGGAGAGTGTTGAGAAAGGAAAGGATAAAGGAGAGGCAGACAAGGCGACAAACAGCGGATATACACCCACGCACCCATGCATACATGCATATATATATATATATATATATATGCATGTATGCGTAGGCGTGTTGCTATCTGCGTGCGCCGGTATGCGTCTGCACCTCTCTCTTCCCCGCCTCGCCTGCCCACCCACCCCCTCCTCTCTTGCTTGATCTCTCTCTCTCGCAACCATTACCCCTGAAGTGAGCTGCATAATAAAACAACACTGGCACAAAAATGCGTGGCTGTCGGTGAACTCCAAATTTGATCCCTGTTTTATGATAAAAGCCCGCTAGGGCCGATATTCCCCCCCATTTAAGGTTAAAAAGCCCTTAACCCCATGTTAATTAATTTCTGGCAATAGTGTTCTTATAATTTCTCTTTTTAAACAATTTAGAAGAAGTCCTTTCGACCCCCCCGGGGGTTTTTATTTTTTAAAGAAGTTTCTTCTAAAACCATGACCGCCTTTTTTGATAGTCAGTTTAAAAAAGAAAAACCCAATAACACCCCCAAGCGGGGTATATATTGGGTAGAATTTAATGTTTTGCATTAACCTCCTACCTATCTTAATTTCTCTTTTTATAAACAATGGTGTAAACCCCGATTGATCTTTCACCGTATTTTTCGTGATTATTTTTATTATCGACTAATAATTTCTCAGAGATGAAACTATAATTTTCGAATACAGACCATGTCTAATATTATGTTATTCACTATATTCATTCCACTTTTCTACTTATTATCAATAAATTAATGAGGAAATGCGTATACGACCCTCTTCTCTTAATAATGTATTATATTTTAATTATTGTAGATTAGATGTACCCTACC
>NC_009298.2:128275-160937 GCF_000002845.2 Leishmania braziliensis MHOM/BR/75/M2904 | reverse complement strand
TCACCACGCCTACCCACACACCCATTCACATAGGCCCCCTCCCCCCCTTTCCCCTCTCCTTTTTCTTTGTTCTTAACCGACCGCAAATACTCGACCAAAAGAGGAGGGGGCACAAACAACGCGGGCACACACACACACACAGAACGAGTGAGGAGAGGCAGCAAGACAGACAGACAGACACAGAGAGGGGGGAGTGACGGCATGAAGAAGCAGCAATACGCACGCACGGATGTGTAGGGATACCAGGTTTGCGGTACCCTCCCTCCCCACCACATTTACCGCCGTGAGGAGGGAGAGGAGGGCCGGGACGGGGGCGGTTAAGAAAAAAAAAGCTATTTGCGCTCGTCCGCCGCATCGCCCCGGATAACCTCCTTTTACTTCCCCACCCCTCTCTGTCTCCTTCCACTTCTCGTGCTTAGCATTGCCCCCCCACCCCCCCCCCCTCCTCCTCATATCAGCATCTACTCACCCTTCGCCTCTCTCCCCAATTCCCTCACTATTAACAGCACGAGAGTTACTGCTGTTTCCTCCTCCGCAAAGGTTTGCGCAGTTTGCGGGCAAACCCCAATGAACGAAATGAGGAGAGGAGAGTGGGGAGGAGAAAAAAAATGGAAAACAACAGTAGTAGGGGAAAAAAAAAAATACACGCACACACACGCACACACACAAGCATACATATACATATATATACATATACATATATATACATATACATATATATACATATATATGCATATATGCTTGTGTGTGAGTATGTGTGATACCCGACGATCTCACCCCTTGCGGGGTATGTGCACACGCTCCTGCGAGTGCGTGGTCGGAGCCTGTGGCCAGTTTGCGGCCAGGTAAGGGGGAAGAGAGAAGTAAGTGCGCACCCCACAAAGTGCAACGAAGAAGACAAAACAAGAAAAAAAAAACACGCGTGCACGTGGAACGAGACCGAAAAGTCATTTTGCGACTCGAGTCTATTTCGCTCCCACGTGGGCACCATTGCGTGTGCGTGTGCTGGTGACGATGCGGCCGGGAGCCCGCGAAGGGGGCAGCCGAGAAGGAGAGCGTGTGGGAGGGGAGGGGAAGAAGGGGGGACGGGGGAGAGGGCAGGAAGGGGATGGGCGGAGTAGCGTGAAAGGAAAGAGGTGATACAAGAAGACGTCACGACACTCGGACAGCAAACAACAGTGGCGACAGCAACAATAACGACTAGAGCCCAGAATGCTACGTGGGAAAGGAGAAGGAGAGGGAGGAGAGGGAGGGAACTCAGCCATGCGTGTGAGATGGCAGAGTACCGGCAGGGCCATTCACAACCGGCGCCAAGCACCACCCTGGCAGCGGCTGCAGTAAGGGGGAAGCCCCCTCATTCTACACCAGGGAGAGGGAGAGAAGCCCATGGCGCTTCACATTGACAGCAACTGCGATGGTGTGTAGTGTGGCGGCATTCCTTTCTGCTGTGGTATGGCGGACGAAGGAGAACAGGGCGACCAGTGGGCCGAAGGGAGGCGGTGGGGCCACGTGGGGCCATTGCCTCACCCCTGCTTCAGCATGCGCTTGACGACACGACCGACGCGACTCTGCTTCTCTGGCCACAAGAGCAGGTAGCACAGTACTCCCGGAAGCGTCATGCAGCAGCTGATGAATACACAGCCGTACGAGTAGTTGCCATGGTAGCGACTCTTCAGCTGCGCCTGAATTGGCGGGGCCGAGAAGCCGCCAAGGCAGGCCGCCACAAACACGCTGCCCATGAAGAGGCCCAAATTAGGCCCATGGAAGTCCTTGGCGATCAGCGCCGGCATCATGGCAAAGATGCCAGCCGTGCAGAAGCCGATAACACTCAAGCACACGGCAAAGGCTGCGTAGCTGCGGCAAAACACGAGCAGCGATGTTGCCACACCACCGACGGCGGCGCAGATCGTGTAGGCGAGGGCGTCATCCGTGAAGGAGGCCATGCCGCCTACCAGGATGGATCCTATAATCTGAAACACACCCCAAAATGTAAAAACTGTCGATGCCTTGGAGGTGCTGATGGCGGTGACGTTCTCGTACACCGTGCCAGCACTGCCCATGGAGGAGACGTAGGGGACGGTCATGTAGATGAGTCCGTAGAAGGCCCACCCATAGATGGCGAACATGAAGAAATGCGTAAGGAAGCGAAGAGAGAGGAAGACGCGTATTATCTCTCTCCAGGTTAGGCGCCGCACGTGCATATCCTGGATCAGATCTTCTACCCCGCAGACCCGGGTGCCAAGAGCTTCCTTTCCATTCTGCGGGGCCTGCTGCTGCTGGTGGTGACGATCCACTAACTCGCTCATGTTCTCGTTGCAGTGGCTTGCCGCCTTTTCCGCCTCCTCACTCATGGGCTGGATCATCTGCGTCGTCTGTGAGGACGTAACTTTTTCATCTGCCTCGGCTGTTACAGCGAGCACAATATTGTCCCCCTCCTCGCTGAGGTTGTCGCCGCGGCGGTTTGAGGTGTGCGCTGGCTCGCTGTGGCTGTGGGCGTGCTCCTCTATGTCAATGTCGTCTTCGATCGGGTGGCGGCGGCAGGAGAGGATGGTTCCTACCAGTCCGATGGAGCAGAAGGCAGACATGAGGCGGAAGGTGTGGCGCCAGCCGTAGACATCCACGAGACTGCCGAGCACCGCCGGAACAACGGCGCTGCCTACGCCGCCGCCGGAGAAATTGATCCCTTGTCCAAGACCGAGCCGACGCCGGAACCATGAGCCGGTTGCTGCTGCGCCAGGCGACAGCATAAACGCGGAGGAGATGGAAGCGAGCAGCGAGAAGGATGCCGTGACCTCCGGCGAGCTCTTCGCAAAGGACGAGCTCAGCCACAATGCAGCGAATAACATCACCGTAGAGGTGAGCATCATAACTCGCGGCGGCACGCGATCGACAAGGAAGCCGGCGAAGACGCCGAACACCGGTGACAGCCCTAGAGAGACGGAGTTACCGAAGCTGACGGTCGTTGCGCTTGGGTAGCCCAGAGACGGGTCATTCTGCATACTGTTCGAGAAGATCGAAAAACTGTTGTCGATGCCGTAGCTCATCATTTGCATCAGAGCCCCTGAGATGGCGACGAGATAGCCGATCCAGTGGTCCGGCGGGCGGTGGGTGATGGACCGGTTCACCCTCTTCCACACCTCAAAGATTTTCATGGCTTCTGTAAAGGAAGGGGAAGAGAGGGCAGGTGGCAGTGGCGGGGGTACTTTACCTTAACAGTGGCAACACGCGAGCCGTCGCACCTAAATAGTCAAGAAACACAACAACAGCAACGAGAACTTAAAGGAGAGAGGAGAGTAGAAACGAAAATGGGAAGGGTGCGAGGTATATGCATGAGGCAAGAGAGTGAAGGAGTGGATAGTGATGAGCTTACCTGATTGGTTCACGACATGGCGCGCATTGGCATTCATCATCATCATCATCATGGCGGTCGATCATCAGACAAGCAAAGGAAAGGAGGGAAGGGGAGGAGAGACGAAACTGACGCGAGTGAGAGGGGCAGACAGCAGCAGTACAGCACTCCACAGTACAGAGAGAGAGAGAGGCATGAGAAGGGCATAGAGGGCACATACGTCCTTATCGGCAAAACCACGACAAGTCGGAGACGAGGTGGGAGGGGGGGGGGTGATTGGCCGTCACAGACGGGCCTGGGCAGGGTTCAGTTGTGTCCGTTGAGAGTCCTCCTCTTCGTTGGTCTTGCGCCGGCACATCGACACCTCGACAACCACCTGGAGAGGAAAGGGAGGGGGGGGGGGAAGCCAATGAGGGACAGAGAGTGGGCGAGATGCGTGAAGGAGGGGGGAGGGGGAGGAGGAGAGAAGGCACCACTTCAACAGCTTCCTTCGCATGCTCTCGCCTTCTAGTCTTCGACTTTCTATATGAACACCCACGCGCACGTACCGGAATCTCCGACTCCTTTTTCTCTCTGTACCGCATAATGGCGCAGCAAGGGAAAACGAGTGCGTGGGTGGGGACACACCATCACGATGACGGCGATGGCATGTGTGAGCCATGCGCTCACTGTAGTGCCCCGGCTGGAAAGCAACGAGAGTGGGTGAAGGAGGAAGGTGGGCCATGGGGGAAGGGGCATACGGTCGCAACACATACACACACACACATATATATCACACCACTGCAAGCGAGAGGGAGGCACAGCCTTGGGCCTGTCATCCAGACTTGGGTAGGGACTGTATCGCTTCAGCCTGCCGACGTGCGCGGCTTTTCTGCGCAGCCTCACGCCCCTCGCGCAGCAGCTCCTCAGCACGCCGGGCTTTCGCATTGAAGTAGGCATCCCGTTCCTCGCGAAGGAGTCGCAGCGCCCATCGCGCTCGTTGTGCCGCCTTGTCGTTCAGTGAAGAAGGCACAGGCGGTGCGGCTGCGACATGGGGCTGTTGTCGAGGCAGAGCGCTGCGGGTGGTGTCCGCCTTTCGCCGAGGCGTCGCTGGTTTTGCGGTACTCCGGCCCCTTCGTTTTGGCGGTGGTGGCGGTGGTGGTGGCTCGCTGGTGGCTGCCAAAGGCTGTGTAATGCAGGGAGTAGTAACCGCTTCAGGCTTGGCAGCTACATAGCCCCCGTTGTGAACCATGGTAGGTTCCCCTGCAGCAACCGTAGTGGCAGAGTCACTACCGTCGAGAAAATCAAGGCTACTCAGCTGATGAACAAGCAGCTGTGTATAGTGTCGTTGCAGGGCATCGAGGTGCCGGAGCTCCGTCTCCAGCTCCTGCGCGAGGGCAACGGCATGCGGCAGAGTTGCATTACTCATCACAGTGCCGGCATGCTCTACACACTCAGAAGAGAGGGAATCAACGTGCAGGCCCCTCTCCGACCTTTTTCTGTGCTCTCTGGTTTCCGGATTGTCTGTGGAGCTTTTCTACGTCGTTCTGGACGATGAGCCTGGCAAGCCGCAGGCCGAGGAAGGTGAGGTGCGAACAAAAAAAAGGGACACGCCCAGGGGTAGTGAAAAGAGCGAAGGGGGGGGCAGGGGAGATGCAATGGAGAGAGGCGTCTGTGACACTGGTCGAGTGGCGAGGGACGCCTCGAAGTGCAAAAAAAAAAAAAAACGTGAAAAGACAGACGAGAGAGCGCGCGCGCGCTTGTTTGGTGCGGCCACCTCTTGCGTCCTTCCCAGTGGACTCCAAGTTCGCCGTCCGAGGTGTACAGCAGCGACGCTACAGAGACACCTTTCTCTCTGTCCACGCCTGCCACCGATCCTACGCGGTAGAATGCACCGTGGGAGCGCGTTCATGAAGCCGCGGAGGTCTTTCCTACTGCCACCTCCCCCTCTCCAATACCCAACGTCACTCCTTACATTTTCGTTTGTTGTCTCATTTTTTTTATATTTATTAGGCCCTGCGCTTTTGCTCGTTACCCTGGCGGAGAGGAGGGGAGGCGGCTGGGCTTCGTACGTGCACTGCGTCCAGCCGTGTTGGCATGTGTAATCCTGAGCGTCTTCGCTTACAAGCGGGGCCACCACACCAAAGCACCACCACCAACAAACAGACACACACACACACACACACACACACACACACACATAGCGGAGCTCGTTAAGCGTAAAGGAATGGAAAGAATCAACGAAATAAATGAGCTTAACATGTACGCTCCCAGCCACTGGAAGACGTGAGCTCATGCGCCCCACTCCACTCGACCTGTCGCCGGCCCCATCACGTGGTGCAAAGCAGCGCCAGGCGTACGCCCTAGAGCAATGCGCCGACCCAGCCATCTCAAGCACGGCCCCTGCTATCCACTCTAGTCAAACACCACCCTCGCCTCCCGGGTCGCCTCGCAGCCGCACCCATCGCGCCGACCATCACCTGGTGCGTCTCGCGGGGCGGCGCCGGCTCCTCACCAGCATGCTGCGAGGGTCGGGTGGGGCGCGTCCGAGCCATGCTGGCGCTCTGCCCATCCCATGGCTGGCACAGGCCTGTGGGCTGTCGCAGGCCGCCGGCATTGGTAGCGACGCGTCGCGGTGACTCCCCCCCTCATGTGTCGTAGGCGCTGGACCCTGTCACCGCCTGGGACGGTTTGGCATGGTTGGGGCGGAGGGCTCCCCGGCCTCTCTCCGCGCGTACCGAGGTGTGCCCCGCTGTCATCAGGGCAGAGACAAATGTAGAGGAAAAAAATCTCCCACAACATCACATAACACCGTGTGACGGTGCTGCCCAAGCGAAAACATATCATCAGGAGGAGGAGGAGACAGAGCAAGCCAGACGCACACACGCGCATGGGTGCAACGAAGAGAAAACAAGAAGAGAAGAACGAAAGTAAATGTGATAGGCAGTCTCGGGCAGCAACAGAAACAAGCAGAGCAGCGGGTGGTTGCATGTAAAACAGCAACGGTAACCGCTGTGTCTCGGATACTGTGATCAACGAGACGCGAGAAGATCGCCCATGATGCCTGGCAGAGGAGACGTCAGAAGAAAAGCGGCAGTAAAACAAAAAAAAAACGCAACCTCACACTTTTCGTTGCCTTACTCCTTGGCAGCGGCTAAGAATTGCGCCCAAAGCGCGTCGTCGCTCTCGTGCTCGGCGTCAGCTACAAAAGCCTCCACGCCCTCCTGCTCCTCGCGCGCGGCTCTCCGCTTCTCCTGCTGCTTGACTTTCCGTTGCTTCTCCTCCTGCTCACGCAAATACGTGGCCACTGTTGCCATCTCCTCATGACCGATCCCCACTGACCGCTGTGTGCGTCCCTTCTTCGTAGAGAGCTTCTCTGTCTTATTCGCCTTCGAAGGCTTGATCGCTTTCTCCTCGTTCTCCACTCGACTATCTCTGTCAACTGGGGCATCGTCAGTCGTGTTATTCACAGTCTCCTCACTGCTGTCAACTACGCTAGCCTCGTCGCCTTCCTGCTCTTCATCGCCATTATTCATGGTGTCATCAACCACGTTAAAAGAGCTGTAATGCTCAATCAGCTTCATTTGTTTTGCCTGAGGCTGCTCAGTTGCATCACGGTAGTGTTTATTGGACTCGAACGGCGGCGCGTTAAACCACGGCAGACGCCCGCGCTGCCAATCGTACAAGACCATGCGCGCAGCAGCTTCCACGTCCGGCTCCCCTCCAGCGACCAGCTTTCCGCGTAGCTTTGCGAGCTTTTCGAGAAAATCAACAACATCACGCCATTCTTTGACGCTATATGTGGTCACAATATCGCGATGCTTGACAATCTTCAACACGGTGTCCACCACATCCGTCTTGTCCGCATTTCCGAGACGCTCCACACGCACAACACCCTTGAGCACCGCCTGGACATCGTTGTTTGACTCGCGGTCGTACACCACACCGGGGCAGTCAATGAGAAAGATACTCCGTGTCAGCGCAACATACTGCCACACCTTTGTCTCACCAGGAATGGGCGCCACTTTGCAGACGGATGTACGACGTAGTGTATTAATCAGCGAGCTCTTTCCTACATTCGGGTAACCGATCACACCTACCGAAATCGGTGTCTTGGTGCGCTTGTTGCCGCGGTGTGTCACGTTGTGCAGACGCGCGAATTGCCGGAGTAAAGAAATGACGTTACCTTTGCCGAAAGGATGATTTACACTGGCATGGAAGGCGATGGTGGGATAATCCTTGCTGAGAATCTGGAGCCAACGAGCTGTTGCCCACAGAGGGACTAAATCGCACTTGTTTAACACCAGAACAAAGTGTTTATATTTTTTTTCGCGACGCATGAAATCCTCCAGAAAAGCGCTTCGCGTACCCATTGGATCGCGCGCGTCGACGACGTACAACACTACGTCCGAACTGTCAATCACTTTATACAGCTCGCACCAAATTCGGTTCGATTGACCTTTGGTCATCAAAATGCCGTTCCTGGTTTTATCGTTGCGATCCTTGTGCACTCCCTTCATCAAATCGCGGTCCTTCTCTTTTTTGTTGCAGTCGTAGTTGTCCCCCTTGACGTTAGCCTCTGTGGCCAAGGCTGACATATCCACAGCATTGAGTCGCACACGCTTGCGGTTTGCCTTGTCACCAAACGTTTTGTCCCAGACCATTTCTTTGCGGATACTTCCGTCGGTGTTCTTCGGCTCTTCTAGAAGGCTCAGCGGCAACTTGGATTGCTTGATGATGACGCTGTACGGGTCCCTGTACTTGGCTCCCATTTCTTCGCGGAATTTCTGAAGTGCCTCCTGGCCGATGGTCCGGGTGTTGCCAAACCAGCGGCGGTCAGGTGCAATACGTGCCATCTGCTTCTCAATGCGATCAGATGCTGTGAGCACACTTCCCTTGATAATGTTGCCCTTTTCGTCACGTTTGATTTTTGACTTGTACATTTTCAGCCGCTTAATAGTGCGTTGATCTCGAAGACTGGTCTTGTTTGGGTCGGTGCGCCGGTTGGGGTTGGTGGGGGTGAGGAGCCCCTTCCCGGCTTTTTTGCCTGGCTTGCCCATTTCTTTTGGTAGGTGAAAAAAGAAAAAATCAATGAAAATTGAGAGGATCGCCGTTGAATTAGTGCATTCGAGCGGCAGATCCCCGACAGAGAGAAGCACTCTGCTGACCAAAAAAAAAAAAAAGGAATAGTAGTGCTGACGCGTCTGGGGTCAAATGGCGAGTCAGTTTCTTCCTTTGTTATTTGGCAGTGATTAAAATGTGAGTGAAATTGTAGATTATAAATTTGTACTGATTTTTTTTATGTTTCAAAATAATCCCATTGTCCGATAATGAATTCAGTTGTATATGGCAGTGCAAAGTTCAGCATTGTAGAGAAGAAAATGTACAACATGTGATCGAAAAAATAACACACAAAAAAGATATTAGAAATAATGCATTCATAGAAAGCTAGTTGGCATGCTCATGCTTGCCGACGTTGTCATCACCGAAACCAGGACAGGATAGGTGCTTGACAGCTGCTCTCTCAGGTGATAGTACAGCAAAACAAGCTTGCGCGTGTCTTTGCCTTGAACATTATACTCACATTTGGTTTATCATACCCGTAAACAATGCTGCAACTCAGCAAAGAGTGCCATGCATAGACATATGTCTTCGATCATGTGCTTTTTACCTTCAGGTCGTCAACTTACTTTGGAGGTAATGCAGAGGGCTTCCTGTTACTTTACCAATGAACACATACGCAAAAAACCTTAGTAATTTCCTCTTCCAATGCCTTGCATTGCAAATCAATTTTTTTTCTGAAAATTACCTCCTTTGATTGTGCATATGTCGACACAATAACGTAACCGGGATGCCTTTCAATGCTGCTGCTTTCATCATCATCTTACTTCTTCGTTGTGGCCTTTACAGCATCATCAAACCACGGGTAGTTCTTCGAGACATCGGACAAATCCTCGCTCGTGATTTCCGTCTCTTTATCAAGGCCCATGACCTCATGAATGATACCGCTGTCGTCCTTGCTGCGGAGCTTGCACCCAAGGCCGATGGACATGAAATCGAGCAGTCCCTGCATGCCGAACTGCTCAGCCGCCGTCATTGTCAATAGGTAATGCTTCTGATTCAGAGGAGAGCAAAGTCGTTGGTTGAAGAAGTCATTATCCCACTTGTCCGTCACAACGTAGGAGAAATCACGGTAAATGCATGGGCGGGTCATCGGGCTAGCAGCATGGCCCTCTACACCGTAGTGCACTGCCCAGCGGATAAGATGCTCCAGCACTGCGGCTGGGAAGCGAAACTCTGGGATCTCATCCTCGGCTTCCTCGATGAATGGGCACTGCTGAGTGTAGTTCTTCGACACCTCGATGTACTTACCGTCGTCACAATGGACAATGACATAAAGATCTCGGTCCACTTTGAACTCGCCGTTGGGGCCCTTCAGCACCAGGCGAATATCCATAGCTCCTTCCTCAGCCATCGTTGAGGCAATAGTTGGCCGAAAAGAGTGAACGGTGCGGCTACAGAATGAGGAGCTTTTCGAGTGAATATTGAGAAATAGAGTGCCTCTAGATAAAAATAGCTTCTTTTCTTTAGCACAGTTGGCAACAAAGTGCAGGTCGAAAGGAAACGAAGAGGTCAGGAAATGAGAGGGAAAGTGAGTGGGAGTGGAGAATGAGACATCTGTGGCGATTCGTGTATGAGAGTCATAAGGGCAACCGAGACAATGGGGTGGAGCAGATCGCATCTCTACTAGTCAAGGCGCTTTCAAGAGTCAACGTGTTTCGCTAATGTGAATTTTAGCCGAGCAGCACGGAGTGGGCTTCAGCAAAAACTTGTCACTGGCGGGATATTTCAAGAAAGCAAAAGGGCTTTGAATGGAAGTGAGCCAAACGGCTTTTCGAACGTGGAGAAACCCGTGTAAGGGTCATATGGAAAGAAACCGTTCTCCGCCTTGACAAATGGGTGTGCTCTAGGGAGCCCCCTCGCCTTCCTCTCGCGAGTGGCTTCCAGGTGGCGTGGGGGCGCTCAGCGACCATTTGCTCGTGATGTTGGGGGCCGCCCCTCGACTTTTCCTGAGGAGGGGGGGCCTTTTTGGTATCCGCCAGGACGCCGCCGGCTCCTCACCAGCATGCTTCGAGGGTCGGGAGGGGGCGCGTCCGAGCCATGCTGGCGCTCTGCCCATCCCATGGCTGGCACAGGCCTGTGGGCTGTCGCAGGCCGCCGGCATTGGTAGCGACGCGTCGCGGTGACTCCCCCCCTCATGTGTCGTAGGCGCTGGACCCTGTCACCGCCTGGGACGGTTTGGCATGGTTGGGGCGGGGGGCTCCCCGGCCTCTCTCCGCGCGTACTGAGGGTGTGCTGGGCTCTCGGGCACCGGGGGAGGGGGGCGGTCCATTTTTTATTTTTGGCCGTGGGGCGGAGCGTCGGCCCGGGCGCGTGCGCGGTGAAAGCGGCGACGGGGTTCGCTCGCACAGCTTACGTGGGCAGCAGGTCAATTACCAATTCGGCGGGAACGCCGATCGACACGAGCGCCGGCGCGGCCCGCGCTGCGGAGAGGCCCTGTAACTCAGCAACGGACGCCATGACACGCACCAGCGTGCGCCACACACGGGGGTCGTCCGCCCCGCTCTTGTCGCTGCTTTGATGCCCCCTGTCGGCGCCAGGGGGGCGCGGACGGGCCAGGTCAATGGTGCTCGCGAGGACGTTTTCCTTGACAAGGATGTCGTCAAGTGCCGCTTCCTCCTCCTGCGGCGTCATGGGCGTACGGCGGCGCCGTCGAAGACTGACAGAGTAGTCGACAAGGAACTGGAGCATCTCGTCCATGCGAGACTGGCTGCGACCGACGAGGCGAGCCATCGAGCATGCCACCTCGTCAAACAGCTCCGCTCGCACAGGCGGTTCTGCTGCAGCAGTGTCGTCCGGCCAATGTGGGAAAAACGAAGCCATGGCCGCCGTTGCCAGGCTCAGTTCCTTCAGCGTGGTGCGTGGCGCGCGGCACATGTGGCGGACTTGTGCCTGCGCGGATGACCAACCGTCGCTGCGCGATGCCGCGGCCGAGAGCAGGGCAATGGGATGCGCATATCGAGACGCGGCCGGTGCGTGCATAGCGCACAGGTCGACCGTCTCGGCGTCCCGCCGGAGTGCGGCCCACAGCGTCATGGATTCCCACACACCACTTTGCTCGCGTGTGAAGCTGATTGGCTTCGCCGGATGCGCGCCGTCACGGTTGTCGTTTACCTCGGTTGGCGCATCCGCTGCCTCTGACCCCGCCGTGTTCATCCGAATTAGGTGTCGGAGCGCGCGCGTGCACTGATCGTAGTTGTCAGAGGAGCGGAGCGCAGACGCGGCGTGTCTGTCGTGTGTCGGCCGCAAGAAGAGCTGCAGCACAGACCAATGCGTGTAGCAATTGACCAGCGGGCGCGGCAGCGTACGGTAGAAGAGCATGGCTTCCGTGTAGTGTCCCGTGGCAGCGAGGGCGACCATGGCGTGGTTGTAGATAGCGGCGTGGTGCTTGTCGCGTTCCTTTAGCATTGTGCCCGTCGCCACTGTGAGGCGGTCGGCGTCGCGCGCTGCTCGCACGCACTCCGCCGCCTTTGCCTGCACCGACTCGTCGCTCACTCGCCACCTTGCGGTACCATTGCTCTCAGGCCGCTTGGTGCTGCTGTCGGTACGCGACCCCGAAGACGCGACCTGCAGTGCCAGCGAGTCGCCGTAAAAGAAAAGCAGCACCATCCATGGCTGCTCTGCCGCTTGAAGCATCGACATGAGGCGCCCCATTGTCACCGCATCAGCAAAGCGCTTTCCCTCCGCGGCCGCTTGCGCTACAGCAGGCGCTCCACTAGTTGCCCCAGCCAGTTCCAGCACCGCCCCGACCGCATCCCGCCAGCGGCTGGCTGGACAGACGGACAGATAAGTGTCCATGATGAGCCGCAGCGCCGTAGCGGACACACGCTGCTGTTGCTGTTGCCCCTCTGCGCTGGTCAAGGGCACCGTGCTCGACGACACGATCAAGCGGCGCAGGCAATCCACCCACTCGAACACAACATTCCGCTTGGGATTGGCATCGGCACTGGCCGGTTGTCGCGCACCGACGACCGCTCGGTGGCGCATGTCATTTGCCTCCAGTACCCCGCGCAGCCACTCAAAAGAGGCGGTCGCAGCGTCGTCAAGAACGCGAGACAGCGGGACAGCATCTGCCAGTGCCCACGCGCACCGCCACCCGTCCCGACGCAGCTGCGCCACACGGTGTATCACAGCACGAAATGCACTACCATCATCGCCACACAGAGCGAGTGCCTCCTGCGTGTGACCCGCCGCGACGAGGCCAACACAGCAGTCAACGCGCGCTTCCCAGTCTATGGTCGACGACACTGCTGAGCTCTGCTGTGTGAGCTCCTCCAGCAGCAGTAGCGGCAGTTCCGGGCTTACAGTGGCGAGCAGCGGGGAGCGCATCGGGTAGCGGTAATGGCGCGCCGACAAGGGAATGTCAGATACCTTGGCCTCAACAAGGCACTGCACCTGCTCCAGCAGCAGCTGCTGCAGTATACTCATCTCGCTGAGCTGCACATCGGAGAGGAGATTGCTGGGACTACTGCTGCTGCGGGTTGAATGCTCTGACGACCGATTTTGCACGAATTGCGCGCGACTGCTCTTCTTCATCGACTGCTTGCGGTGTGCTTCAGCGCAGCTGCTCATGCCGTCTGGGCTGCAAGACGCCGTGGGCGCCACGTACATGGCCTTCTCACTTGCTTGCGAGTACTGCCGCACGATGTGCTCCAGCAGCTCTGCTTTGTCGGCGGTGGTGCCTTCGCGCAGCAGCGACCAACGTGCCTCGCGGAGGACGGCGAGAGCATCGGGATGCAGCTGCGCGTTCGGCAGCCTGCAGAGATGAGCAGCACATAGCTCGTCGAAGAGGTGACGGCGAGCGACAAGCGAGGCTGACGTCGTGTTGGTGCGCTTCGCGTACGTCCGCAGCGCGTGCAGCCATGTGGATGACATGAGAGGTAAACAAAGGGCAACGGAGAGGGAGGGGGGGGGGCGAGCGAGAGACGCTCGACACACGCACACGCACTCCACCGAAGACGACCCTGGTGTGAGGACGAAAGAGAAGGAGGTGGAGAGTAAAAGCGAGCAGATATGCAATACATCAGGGATAGGCGGCTTTGTCTCTCGGCGGAAGGCACAGGCGTGTCCGTGACACTGTGCGTCGCCGCTTACCGGTGCACACATGGCGTACGACCTCATTTTCGTCTGTGCATGGCTGCCACCACTCCACAGCCACTGCCCCCTTTGCGGAGGTTGCTGAGCAATCGTTGGCGCGCATCAATGTATGCGATGAAGGGGATGGGGGGGGGGGTGGAGCCCGGCGACGTCATGTCGAGTGGTGGCAGCCGTGCACAGACGTGCATCCACAAGCAAGGTGCACTGCTGTCGAGTGATACAAGAGATCATCGCCGCATTGCCGATGACAGCTCACGTGGGCTTCACCTTCGTCTTGAGGCGGTGAACACGCACCTCGGCGAGTTCCTCCGCTGTGTACCGCTGAGCCAATTCGCCCGGCACGGTCGCCTGCCTGCTTGCCGCGGCCTGCCACAACCAGGTGTCGAGCTCCGCTGCAGTGGCCCACCGCGTCTCCTCGTGTCGGAATCCGTCCCGAGTGCGCCGCAGCTCGTAGAGTCCCGCGTGTGCTGCCTCGCTGCCGCTGTCAGACGACGATGACGCGGCGGCGGTGGCCTCTGGGGGCAACCGCACCCACCAACCATCACCCACGTAACGACCCACGCGCCAGTCGCTGTAGATATCGAACTCGAACGGCGTACTGTCAGCACGGCAGCCGTGGACGGTCAGCGAGGGCGAGGCAGCAGCTGCGCTGTGCGATGCCACGTCATCGCCGCCGCCGTGGTCGTCCGGGTGCTCAAACACGAGCTCCATCACAGCCGCGCCGCGGCGGTTGAATTGCGTGCAGAATTCGTTGCCGCGGCCGCAGTAGGAATTGTCCGCGTCGATGATCGTGAAGCCGCCGGGCTGACGGACGATGGCTGGGGTGTCGCCCACCGGCTGGTGCCCAGAGCACACGGTGTGGATGCCGGACTGGAGAAGGTAGGCGGCCACTGTGAGCGGTACGTGATGGGGGCCGTCTACGTTCATCACTGTACCCACTGCAATCGAGTGTGGGGCGACGAAGCGCGGGTAGACGTACGCCCGCAGCGCCTCGCCGCACAGGGAAGTGCCGTTCGACCAATCGGAGAAGGCGGCCGCTTTGAATCGCTCCAAGGCAGCAAGCCAGTCCAGCGCTGAGGTGGCCGAGGACGCCTCCGGGGCCGAGGCCGCCTCCTGCGCAGGGATCCCTGGCAGCAACCACTGCCCAGCGGTCCGCTGCTCCGCGTAGGAGGTCGCCTCCAGGCTGGGCACAAAGCCGGCGTTGCGGCTGTTCACACCTCCGTGGACAAAAAGAACGCCGTCCAGCACGACGCTGAGGACACCGGCGCGGATGTACTCGTAGTAGACCCCGCCGGGCTGCGCGGCGGCGAAGAAGGAGGCGGCGACCACGGCATCCTCGGCGTTAGCACTGCTGTACCGAATAGCCTCCGCATCAGTTGCGGGAGGTGCCACCGTCACCGCCCCACACCCGTCGGCCGCCATTGCCGCCAACTCGCGCAGCTCCTGCCGTCGATGGGCAAAGGTGTTCGGGCCTCCAAGCTTGTACTGCAATGCCCACTGCAAGAACGAAATAGCGTCTGTGCACAGCGTATTGCTGCTGCTGACACAAGCACCGCCGCCACACGAGCTCGAAGCGGCGTGCCCTGAGCCGCCCTGCTGCTGTGCTTCTTGCCGCTGCTGCCTGAGTAGGAAGTCGCGGTACCGCACAGGTTCGGTCAGCGACACCGCTGCCGCCGCGATGGTCTCTTTCGACGGTGGTGTTAGCGTGAAGACGTTGTCCTCTGCTGCGTCGGGAGTCATCCCCTCGACCTCGCGTGCCATGCGCGGGTACATGGCCATCTTGTTCACGTCTCGGTTTCCGAGCAGCAGGTGCACACGAGATGGGAAGCGGCGTTTGAAGTCGAGCAGCACCTCGCCGAATGTGATGTCGCTGCCATGGTCGAAGGCGTCGCCACCGAAGACAAAGTGCGAGCTTGCGTCCTGGAAGCCAAGCCGATAGCGAGAGAGGTCCACAAGATGACAATACCCCGGCTCGTAGGCATCAACGGCATCAACGGCAGTTGCGGTGGTGGTGGCATCTAGTGTTTGCATGTTGGCAGCAGGGTTGCTTGCTGGAAACGCCTTCGAAGGAGCCGGAAGCACGGCAGAGGACAGCGGTGCCCACCGGGCATTCGCGACTCCCCTGTCGTTGCTGTTACCCGCGCTGGAACGGGGAGGGTCGGAGGAGACCGCAGGCTTTGTCGACTCCCACTGAAGCACTCGTGAGATGGCGACAAAGCGCTGAAAGTACGCAAAGTCGCCCTCCACATCCGTCACGTAGCTGATGCGGCGATATCGACACAGGCTGTGCCGCAGCATGGCGAGGAC
Source organism: Leishmania braziliensis MHOM/BR/75/M2904 (assembly GCF_000002845.2). Taxonomy (NCBI): domain Eukaryota; phylum Euglenozoa; class Kinetoplastea; order Trypanosomatida; family Trypanosomatidae; genus Leishmania; species Leishmania braziliensis. The sequence goes on along the minus strand of NC_009298.2, from coordinate 145,084 downwards.
GTGGAGGATGCGTGGGTCAGGGAGGGTGCGTGGCGCCCCCTTTAAGCACAGACAGAGAGAGAAACTGGTCTTGACAGCAAATATGATGAGTGAGATGAGGGAGAGCGAAAGCCTGTAGAGGCGCGAGTGCAGATTAACAGCAATGGCACGACGTGCAGGGAGAGGTGGTGGTGGTGGTAGATGAATAGTGCACAGAGGCGCTGCTTTGGCGGGTGCAGGTAGAATAGTGAGATAGTGAGCGAAAGAGGGGGGAGAGGGGGCATCTGCGCGCGTGTTATGCAAACACCCCTCCCCTCATTCTCCTTTTCCCGTCCGCAGGCATACGCCAATGTGTGCGCATCGTCAGAGAATCCGATACAGGAGGGCGTGTGTGCGATCGTGCCGCTTACACCCCGCCATATGCCTCCAGGTGTGTAGGTGTGTGTGTGTGTGTGTGTGTGTGCCTCAGTACGATACGTGCATCTCCTGTTCGGTGCCCACGAGGGCGCTGCATCACCCATCCTTCCGACTTTTCTATCTCACCTGGTGGAGATGTGAACGGGGTAGTGGTGGTTGAATAAGTGGGAGGACTGAGTCGAACACGCGAGCAACCAACACAACAAAGCCCCGGGCAGGAGAACCCGAGTGACAGTGAAGAAATACACTGTCCATTCAACACTCGAGCAAAGCGCAATGCGATGGGCGTCTTCGCTTCGCTCTGACTCTCTGGGGAGGGGGAGAGAGGGAGATGGACGCATGCATGAGCTCTGTGAAGACAACGAGACGGCCAATGGCTGGAACCGGTGGTAGAGGCCCGCGGAGCTGACTGTGGGAGTGGATGGCGGTGGTGTTGAAAGGCCGCGGAGAGACAGAGAGAGAGAGAGGAAGGCAGAGGGCGATTGGCGGATGTGTGCCATTCACTCTCCAGGGGCGAGCCATCGTTGCCGTATATATGTGTAAGCGGTGTCTTCGAGAAGAACCGAGTCGGATGATTAAGGGCCACAAGAGGGAGCGGTGGTATGCATGTCTATGTCAGTGAGGGTCTGTGCTTCAGTCGCCTTGGCGACATTGACGACGGTGTGCACACGTGCGAGTGCAGAGTGGTGAGTGGCTGCATGGGTGGGGCAGCACACACACACACACAGAGAGAGAGAGAGAGAGAGAAAGCGAGGGCGCAGGAGGGACGGGGATAAGGAGGGAGGCATGGCAGGGAGTGGGTGGGAAGAGAGGGAGGAGGGGAGAGGAGAGGAGGGCTTTACGAGTGCTTGAATTTGCGTCCTGGGTCCACCAGTGGAGCGCGCTAGTGAGGGCATCGACAGACAATCAAATAGTAACATGAGAGAGAGAGTTTGAGAAGGGTCCCCCCCATTACTCGATGCCATGGCGCCCAATCACGTGCTCTTGGGCGTGAGTGCGCATGTGTCTGGGTTCGTGGGTTGGCGTTGTACATGTCGAAGGGAGCGACAAGGGTGCGGGACATGGACGGCGTGCGCCCGGCTCGCTCGTGATCGCGCTGCTGCACACACGGCTACACGGTGACACCGTAGACTGTAATGATGCAGCACATGGCCTTGTTCTCCGCTCTGTGTACGTAGCACGCGTCACTCGTTGGGTTCCAGGAGCACGAGGAGATCATCTGCATACCAGCGCCGTTCTTCTGCAGGATCGTGACGAGGACGACGTACTTGCGCGGCAGCTTCGCCTCCTGCGTCAGCCGCTGCACCACCTGATCGGAGATGGCGGAGACGAGGCCGGTAACCTTGTTGTGCTGGTAGCGCGTTTCGTGGTTGAACAGGGTGCTGACAATGTCTTCGCAGATGACGGAGGCGTCGTCGATCAACGTGATGCGGTCCTCAGAGGCCATTCTAGCGAAAGCCGGAGAGAGGCAGAGAGAGAGAAAAATACACAGCGGCGAATGGGGCGATGCGGCCTTGTGTGATGGACACACCCACACACACCCAGGAGAGAGGCCAAACGAAGAAAACACTGAGCTGATCAGCCAGTGTGAATGGGCAGTGGCAAATACACGCACGTGTGGTTGTTCCGTCCTTCCACCTTCCCTCCCTTCTCACGCGCACACACCCACCCGTCCTCTCGCGTCTTGCCTGCTGAGCGCGATAAAGTAGGAGGGAGGGGTGGGGCAACTCTTCACCCTTCTCTCTGTTGTGCTTGCTGCTGCTGCTGCTGCTGCTGCTGCTGTTGGTGTGTGTGTGTGTGCGCCGGTGACGGTGAACGCGTGCCAAGCAGCGGAATTTTATCACGGAGAGGTGCAGAAGAGGTGCGAGGCGACAGCAAACACAGTTGAGGTTGCCGAAAGGAAGAGAGAAGGGGAGCGGGAAAGGGATCGGGTGTTGGGGGTGCGACCGTGCGCGCAGGACTGAACATCATCGTGATGGGAAAGCAAGTGCGGCTGGCGGGTCTAGACAGAGACACACAGACACGAAAGATGTGCGGCGGACAGCAGAGTCTCCGCGAGGCATGTGAAGGCACACGACGACGACGACAACAGTGGCCGCTGACGCAATGCAGAGCAGTACTGGGCATCTCTCTCTTTCTCTCGCGGCACTTCACAGAGTACACGCGTCTCTAACATACGTCTGCGTGGAGGGTGCTCGTCTGCGTGCGTGTGTGTGTGTGTGTGTGTGTGTGCGTGTGTGTGTGTGCTGGATGAAGGCGCTGCCTCAAACAGAATTGTGCACATCCTACAGGAACGCTGTCTAACGCAATGATGCCCCTCCCTCCCTCCCTCCTCCCATTCACATCTTCATCTTCGTGTGCTCAGCACTGGAAAGACTGTAGCCGTTGTCCACAGAGCTGCCATCAGCACCGCGACACAACTTAAGCAGCTCTACAACAGGTTTGCTGCGACGAGTTGGTCGATGCAGCCCTGTATGTAGCTTTCCCGTCGAGGATCAAGGTGCATAGCAGTCTGGTAGTGTTTCAGGGCCTCGTGTGGACGCCGCAGGCACACCATGCACTCCGCCAAGGTCACGTACACGACAGCCTCACCAGGGCACTGGATCAGCAGCGCCTTGAGCTCCTCCAGTGCTTGCTTCGGCTGGTCGAGCCGCAGCAGGACGTCGGCGCGCTGCCGCCGCGCCGTGACGTTGCTTGGGTGCCGTTCCAGTGACTCCGTGTAAAGTCGCAGAGCTATCTTGAGGTCGGCAAGCGACTTGCCCTGACGGTGGTACGTCAGAGCGAAGCGATTCATGATAGCCGGGGTGGGGTTCAGCTTCACTGCCTCCTTGTAATACCCCCGCGCCTTGTCGACCTGTTCCTCCCTCATGAAGCGCTCACCGAGACCGGCGTAGGCGATGTAGAGCGACGGATCGACGGAGAGTGCCGCCTTAAACGCTGCCTCAGCCTCTGCCTTGTTGTCTTGACCGAGCAACTCGTACCCATGCAGAGCATGCGCGTACGCCAGCGTTGGCGCCACCTGCACAGCCCGCTTCAACATTACAAGCGCGTCGCGAGGGTCCTTGATGAGGCTGTAAGCGTTGGCGACGACGCACAGGGTGGTGGCACTGAGGGGCTCGGCGTCGGTGAGCCGTTGCGCGAGGCTGCCGAGCGCGCTCTCGCTTTTCAGGTGCCACAACGCTGTGCTGTAGAAAATAAGTGCAGGGCTTGTCAGCTCCCACGGCGCGGCACGCAGCAGCCTCTCGAAGGCATCCGCGCTCTCCTGAACATCGCCGTTGTGGAAGTGAGCGAGGGCGAGCTGGCGGAGCAGCCAAGGCGAGGTGGCAGATACAACTGCAGCTGTAGTGGCGCTCCCGCCGTCTTGGCGCTGCCACAGAACGCTAGAAGAGGAGGAGGAGGACGGGTGCATCACACCAGCACGCGCTGGACCGTGTAGGCTGGCCACCATGGACGACGCCGACGCTGGCGCTGTCACGGCCGCTCGCTGTTGCTGCTGCTCTTGGGCAAGCAGCACATGAAGGGCCTCCACTGCCTCGGGGCACCGGTAGGTAATACCGAGGAAGGCGGCGTACAGGAACGGCCGCAGGTGCTGCTGCACACACCGTCGCTGTGGTGCCGTCAGGCGAGGGGCTGGAAGCGCCACCGGCGACGGACCTGTTCGCTCCGGCTGCGTGGAATGCGCCGAGGCCGAGGCAGCTGCAACCATAGCCACTGCGCTGCGTGGTGCACGTTGCTCCTCGTCGTCTGGGTCGACGTACAAGTCGATGGCAGTATCGGCGACGTCTCGGCCGCGACGCTGCGGAGGCCGCTGGGGCGGCTGTGGCGACTCCGCGACATCGACCTGGGTTCCCTCTTCTTCCTCGATCAGGGGCTCCTTAATAGTGAGCAGCGACTGCGCCACGTGCTCTGACGGCCAGGCCAAGTGCACGTACTCCTGGAACGCATCGAGGCGAGTCGGGTGGGCCACGTAGGCACGGCGCAGGTGCTCGGCGGCGATCGGGTGCCTCTGGCGATGTTTTTCGCATAGACCCAGCCAGTAGAGCACCTGTGAGGTGCGTGCGTCGGTCAAGAAGGCGTGGGCCTGCAGCTGCCTCTCCGTAGCACGTACTGCCGCTGCCACCCCGGTGTCGTCGTCTTCCTCGCTCGTGCCACTGCGCATGGACCTGTGCTGCTGCAGCCTCCGCCGAAGCTCATTGGAGGTTGTGGTTAGTTGGTTACTCACGTACAGCAGCTGCGACAGTACCTTGGCGCCGTCCTCGTAGCGCTGCGTGCGGTAGCAGCACACACCGAAGAGGTACTGGCAGTTCCACTGCGACTGCAGGTCAACCGTCTCGTAGCCCAGCTCGAGCGCGTCTGAGATGAGGCCGTGCCCGTTGCCCGAAGCTAAGAACACTGCAGATGCTGCCGTTGAGGACATGCTCAGCGGCGGCGGGTGTTGCAGCTGGTGCGTGCCATACGAGGTTGCCCAGGTGCGGCGAGCATCGAAAGGAAGGGCCCCACCAGCCGCCGCTGCCTCCCCACCCGCAGCGCTTATAGAAGCGCCAGCCGTCCGTGGGCGTGTCACGTGCGGCTCCAGGAAAGGGTAATAGTGTTGCAGCAGCCGGTATGCCGTGCCGGTCGCACCGCTCACGGTGTGGCAGTGGGCGAGCAGGTGCAGATGGGCGTAGGATGCCTCCAAGTCGAAGAGACGCTGCGCAAGCTCGATAGCGTCCGCGTAGAGGTACCCGGCGAGACTCTCCTGCACGCTGGTGTTGAGGCTGTGCAAGACATCGCTCGAGATAAACGACAGGGGCAGCGAAGCCGCGGAGGAGACGGAGGACAACGTTGGCGCGGCATGGCGTGTGGCGACATCAGGGGTGGAGCGTGGCGCAGGCATACGCGACGCTGGTGGGGCCGCCGCCGCACGTGATGCTACTGAATCAGCGTGGACGGAGCCACCTGTATGCACACGAGCGTGTGTGTTACCGCCACCACGGCGCAGCTGTCCAGGTGAGTAGATTGGCGAGGACGACGGCGATGCACCAGAGGGTTGGTGTGGCGACGCCCGCGAATACGTGCTGCCGCCTGTGCCGCGGTACGTTCTAGGAGAGGCACGCGTGTGCGGATAAGCGGCGGAGGAGTTTGATGCAGGCGGCGGCGTGGCGGACATTGCCGATTCTTCTCCTCTCGGTCGCTGCCTGTCTACACTTGCCTGGTGGAGCGGGCAGTAGGTGCGCCTCGTTGTGACGAATGACCGCGACAGAGCGTTCCTGCGGTATGCGTGTGCGTGCGTGTGTGTGTGTGTGTGTGGTGGTGGTGGTGGTGGGGGGAGGGCGGCGAGTCGCAGAGAGAGAGAGTGGGTGGGTGGGGTGGATGTGTAGCGATGTAAGGAGCGGATGGGGAGTGGACGAGTGCGGTGAGGGTGACGTGGAGGACAGAGGATTAGCACGGGCGTAGTCGTTGATGACGAAGAGCTGAAGAGAAAACCAGTGCATGAAAAGGGAGAGGGAATGGAGAGCCAAGAGGCTGGCGGCGGCGGTGGCGGGGAGGGGGCAAAGAAGAGGAAGGCTAGCGAGGAGCAGCCTTCGCAACAAAGCGTGCGAGCGGTGATGCATCTCCATGAGTTCCTTTCCTCCCCCGCACCCCTCACCCTCCCCGCTGCTCCTCGGCCTGCAGTTCAACTTTGCGTCGATGGAGAGGCACTCCATCATTGACGTACCGGCTTGTCTCATTAATGTCTCCCCTTCTCCTTTCTGTGCTCTCCTTCACGCGTGAATCCGCGTACGGGTACTCACAGCAGGTAGGCGGCGTTTTGTTCGGTGCACTGCGTCTATCTCTGCCCTGATGGCAGGAAGAGGAGGGGGGGGGGTACCCTCGCCGCACGGCCACCCAGAGCCCATCACACCCTCAGTACGCGCGGAGAGAGGCCGGGGAGCCCCCCGCCCCAACCATGCCAAACCGTCCCAGGCGGTGACAGGGTCCAGCGCCTACGACACATGAGGGGGGGGGGGGAGTCACCGCGACGCGTCGCTACCAATGCCGGCGGCCTGCGACAGCCCACAGGCCTGTGCCAGCCATGGGATGGGCAGAGTGCCAGCATGGCTCGGACGCGCCCCACCCGACCCTCGCAGCATGCTGGTGAGGAGCCGGCGCCGCCCCGCGAGACGCACCAGGTGATGGTCGGCGCGATGGGTGCGGCTGCGAGGCGACCCGGGAGGCGAGGGTGGGGTTTGACTAGAGTGGATAGCAGGGGCCGTGCTTGAGATGGCTGGGTCGGCGCATTGGTCTAGGGCGTACGCCTGGCGCTGCTTTGCACCACGTGATGGGGCCGGCGACAGGTCGAGTGGAGTGGGGCGCATGAGCTCACGTCTTCCAGTGGCTGGGGGCGTACACGTGGGGACATGGAGGAAAGAAGAACAAATCGGTTACTCGGTGAATATTCTCTCCACCACACGTCCACACACTCCCGTGGTGTAAAGCAGCGGTGGGTGCATGTCTGCAGTGATGTGTCTCTCTGTTTTGCCTGCGTTTTCAACTTACGCAGATGTCGCCACGGCACCTTCCCTGTCAGCGCCGCTCGACGCGGCTCGCGTGTCGCTGCTGGCGGATGTCGGCTGTGACGGTGGCTTGTGCTCGATGCGCGCCACCTCCGAGTAGCCCTGCGTGTTGCGAATGTGGTAGAGCACGTTGGCATTGTTGAACATGCCGTCCTTCAGAGACACCAGAAGAAACTGTGAATGGGGGAAGTAGAGCTGCAGCATGCGACCAATGTTCTGGGTGTGGCTGGGGTCGAGTGCAGCGTCCACCTCATCCAGGATGTACAGTGGTGCGGGGCGGACGCGCAGGATGGCTAGCATGAGACACAGTGCGAGCAGTGATCGCTGACCACCGCTGAGCTCGGAGAGCGACTCCCTCGGCTTCTCGTTGAAGGAGACACGGACGCCAAGGCCGGTGAGGTGGTTTGTCGCGTCGCGCTCCTCCAGCAGCTGCGCCGTCGCGCCAGGCAGGCAGGCCGCAAAGAGCCTGCCGAAGATGGAGCTGACGATGCCGACCATGCGATCCAGCGCGCCCCACTTCTTCGACTCAATCTCAGTGATGCAGCGCTGGATCGCTTCCTTGTCCTCGCCCAGGGCAGTGCGCTGCTTGACGAGCTCCTCGTACTCGCGGCGCCGCTCCTCGTACAGGATGGCGGACTTTTGGGAGAGTTTGTTCGACATTGCGGCAGCACGCGCCTCGATCTCGCGCAGCTCCTGCAGGGTGGCTGCCGTGCGCGCCGCATCGCTGAAGTCGTAGGGACCACCTGGTTGATTGAATGTCTCTCGCACCTCGAGGAGCCAGCTGTGGCGCTGCTCCGCCTCATGGATGTGGCGGCGCAGGCTCTCTAGGCACCGGCTCTGCTCTCGCAGCTCCACCTCGCCATTCTTGGCCAGGTTGTCGAGCGTGACTTTGCGTTCTGCGAGCCGCGTCAGCTCCTCTTGAGTGTCGTCAATCTCCTTTTCCAGTTGCTGGCGCCGCTCCTCGTTGTGTTTACAGCGCGCCTGCACCGCTACCAGCTGTTGCTTCAACTCCTCCACCTGCGCAGTCAGCTTCAGCTTCTGGCTCTGCTGCTGCGCCAGCTCCTCTTCCATGTCTTGCGCTTTGCGAGACAAGTCCGCCGTCTGCTGTTCCATGTCCGCCTCGAGTCGCTCGAACTCCGCCGCGCCGCGTTCCTCGTCGGCCATCAGCCGCGCCACGTGAGCCTCTGCCGCAGCGAGTTGATTCTCTATTTCCGTCCGCACTACGTTCAGGTCTGTCGTCTGTGCCTGTGCTGCTAACTCGCATTGCCTCGCCTGCAGCACCGCCACCTTTTCCTGCGCCTCGGTCATCGTGGCATGCTCGCGCTCCATCTCCTCTGCCAGCTCCGCCGCGCCGCTCTGCGCGCTGCTTGCAGCGACGATGTAGCGCTGCTTCGACAGCTCCGCCGCAGCTTCCGCTGCCTTGTACGCCTGAATGTCGTGCTGGTGTTGCCGGAGCGTGTTGCGCAAGGCGGCGTACTCCGTTTCCAGCGTGCGCGTGCGTTGCTGCAGCGCCTGGAGCGGCTCTTTCTGAGCTGCATAAGCCTTGAGATCGGCAAAGACGTCGCGCAGGTGGTGCGTCGACCCGCCCGTCATCAAGCCGTTTGGCTCGGCCACCTCACCTTCGATAGTGACGGCTTTGACCTTGATGGACGGGTTGTAGGCGAGGTCCTGCGCGAGTCGCAAGCTGGAGCACACAAAGAAGGTGCCAAACACAAAGTCCGCGAGGGCGTTGAGCTGCTGCTGATGGGAGGAGGCTTCCTGCACCGTCACCAGGTCCCGTGCGCGGTGCACCCAGCCACCCTGCTGCTCGGCAATGAGCCGCGCCGCCTGCAGCTTCGCATCATCGATGAAGAGGTGCGTTGGCGGACGTTGCAGCTTGTCGAGGGCAAAGAACGCAGTGCGCTGCCGCAGCCCACTGTGGATGATGGCTTCGGCGACGCGATCGTCCGTGACGACGACGCGTAACAGCTGGTTCTGCGCGCCAACCATGAGCCCCAGCGCGTGCTGCAGATCAATCGGAGTGATGAGTTGGCCGACACGTCCAAGCACGTTGTCCTCCGTGTCTGGTGGGCAGGCGTAGCGGTTGTAGTCGAGGTCGTAGTTGCGCGCGGCCGCAGTGCTCACCTGCCGCTGGAAGTTCTCGTATTCCGCCTGGTACTCGCGCTTCAGTGACGAGATCTCTGCCTCGAGCGCCTCCTTGCGTTCCTGCTTCAACGCCAGAGGTGCGTACACCACTTTTGTCTTCTCGAGAGATGCCGCTGCTTTGGCGTGCTCGTGCTCTAAGTGCCGCACACGGCTGCTCTCCTCCGCCTGATGCGCCTCGATCCGCTGCTGCTGCTTCACCAGCTCTTCAAACCGCTCTGTGGCGCGGTGCACGCGTGATTGCTGCTCGATGAGCTTCAGATCCACCTGCTGCCGCTCCTCCGCGAGCGAGACACCCGAGGTGCCGGCCTGCACGCCGGATTGGAGGAGCTTGAGACCCCTCTTCAGCTTCGCGCACGCTTCCTTGCCCTCCTTGATCTGCGCTAGCATCTGCTCGTGCTGCTGCCGCCGCGCCGCGAAGGTCACCTGGTTGTTACTTTGCTTCTCCTGCTCCCTCCGCAGGGTCTTGAGTTGTGTTTCAAGTTGCCTCAGCAACCTGGTGCAGTTGTCCAGCTCGCTTTCGAGGCGGCTGTGCGCCTTCTTCAGCTCATCCTCCTCCTCGTGCAGCGAGATGGCTGCCTCGCTCGGGGCGTGGAGGGAGCCTTGGAGCTGGACGAGTCGACGCGTCGCCTCCTCTTCCTGACGCGGCAGTGCCTGCAATTGCGACTTCGCGTTCTGAACGTCCACCTTGCGCGCCTCCACCCTCGCCTCCACCTCCGTGTGCTCCGTGTGATGCGTGTGGTAGTCCAACGCGATGCGGAAGCGCTTCTTTTCCTCCGTCTTCTCACGATTCTGCATGAACGCGTTGTACTCCTCCTGGTCCGCCCGCATTGTGTCTAGCAGCGGTCGGATCTGCGCCTCGATGTTCGTGTCGATCTCCTCCATCTTGCGCTCCTTGTTGCGGATCAGCGTCTCGGCGGTGCGGCGGCGGTGATCAAACGCCTTCGTGCCCACCGCCTCCTCGATGAGCGACAGGATGTCCTGCGAGCGCATGCCAATCAGCTTGTGCACTGTGCCCTGCAGGATCATAAAGTGAGGGTTATCGACGTTCAGGCTGATGCTCTCGAAGAAGCGCTTCACCTTGCTCTGCAGTGACACGGTGTTGTTGAAGAAGAACTGCTGCCGTCCGCCAAGCTTGATTTGGCGGCCAATAGTGATGAGCGGGTACTCCTCGCAGCTGTAGCCGGGCGGCGCGGAGGCGGGGTCATCGTTCACGAACTCGATCGTCACCCGTGCCGCGTGCACACCGGTCGTGCCTGCGCGAAAAATCAGCTCCCGCGGATCCTCGGCACGCACCCGCTTGAGGTTGGTGATACCCATGACGAAGCAGATGGCGTCGAAGATGTTCGACTTACCGCTGCCATTGAGCCCGGTAATGGCGTTGAAGTGCGGGCTGAGGTCCGCCAACTCCTTTCGGTGGGCGTACGACTTGAAGCCGTCAATCACGATGCTCTTCACGCGCATGATGACAGTGTCGGGAAGGGCGGAGCGGGGGAGTTGGGTGGATCAACCCGATGCGCGCCAGCCGTCAGTATTGCGGGGTAAAGGTGCGGCGTGTAGCGTGTGTGCGAGCTTGTGGGTGTTGTTGTCTATGCTTGCCTGTGTGTGTGTGTGTGTGTGTGTGTGTGTGTGTGTATGAGGCCAAGGTGAAGGGATGGAAAATAAAACCAAGGCAGGAGCGGTACTGATTCTGAGTGGTGACGAGCTGTCTAGCGCGGCTGAGTCCGATGACGCATACACCATCAGTGCATCGTTCAACGAGGAGTAGAGGGGGTGGGTGAGTGAGCAGGGAAGCATGGAGGGGACTCGGTGAAGCAGTTGAAAATGCGCCGTGTGGAGTGATGGTACTCTTTCCCTCCCTCCCCCAGCAAACACTTATGTAGTGCAGCCCATAGAGCGCTTGGAAGGGTCTACGCACCGCATGAGTGCTTCCCTTCGCTGTATGTGCGTGGAGGATCCGAGCACAGCCACGTGTAGGCCAGGGAGTCTTGCTCCACAGGCCATTCTCTCCGCATTCCCTCGTCGTGCATCTTGGAGAGCTCGTTGCCCGCGCCTCTCTGCTCCTTTTCGCTTTATTTCGTTGGTGGATAACACAGCAATGCGTAGCGCAAGGCATGAAACACAGAAGAGCTCCCATAGCGGGCGGCGAGGCAGCCGCGCGTCCGTCATTGTCTCCCCATTTTCGCCTCCCCTCCCCCTCGCACGTACGCCTGCAGGGGTGGAGGGGAACGATCAGCGTTCGGCTGGCCAGGGGAGGGAAACACGCGTGCGCAGCGAGAGGCGAGGCGAGCCCACATAACAGCCGCAGCAATGCGGAAAAACTGATCAGCCAACCCGCAGGGGACCAGCAAAGCGTTAAGCGAAGTACAAGCAAGGCAAAATACACAGTGAGAGGGAGAGAGAGAGAGAGAAGCGAAGACAACAGAGGAAGAAAGGGGGGAAGAGCCGCGTGCCTGCGTGTGTGTGTGTGTGGGGGGGGGGGACAGGGGGTAGGGATGGGGGTGAGTCACCGACAGGCAGGCAGACATGGAGCCAGACATATAGGCACACACACACACACACACACACACACACACACACACACGCAGGCACAGGCATGCGGGAGGCGCACTTCATAGCGAGGGGGAGGGGGAGGGAGTAAACCCGAAGGAACAGAGGAGAGGGGGCGCCAGCAAAACGGTAGGCCAGGTATATAGGAAAAACATAGGAGGGAGGAGGGAGAGGGGGGGGGGAGGAGAGAAATAAACGAGCAACAGCCTCCGCCCACCCACCTCCCACCCCACCCCACCCGCAAACAAACAGCAAAGCCCGCCACATCCACAGAGACACAGCGAAAAGGATCCTCTTCGAAAGCACAAGCAACAGCAACAGCGGCTTAACGGGAGGAGGGGGGGAGGGGAGGGGAGGGAGGGAGAGGTATGGTGATGCAGAGGGGCGGCGTGCGCACCGTATGTGGAGCGGCAAACACGCATCCCCCCCCCACACACACAGAGAAGTGTGCCCTTCAGGCAGTGATTGCACAGGTTCTACATTCTGAGCTTGGCATGTCTGTGCGTGCGTGTGTGTGACGACGACGACGTTGTGTCCACGATGGTTTTGTGTAAAACAGAAAAAAAATTGAACACTGGCGAGAGGAAAAGGGATGCGGGGCGCACCCCTCTCACTCGCTCCGGTTTCCCTCCATCGGCGAAGTCACTCCCTCGGTCACCTTTACCAAGAACGGGTGCTTCAGCATTTCGGCCGCTGTCGGGCGTAGCTTTGGATTGCGCTCAAAGCACTTCTGCAAGAGGTCCATCAGCTCTGGGTCTACGTCGGCTGGTATCTCCGTCGGCAACCCCGTCGAATTCGCAATCTTGTACACTGCCGCCCACATCGAGTTGCACTCCGGCCACGGCGGCTTGCCCGTCAGCATCTCTACCATAGTGCACCCAATGGACCAGATATCGCTCTTCACACCGTAGCCGCCAGCCTCGCACTTGATTACCTCTGGGGCCATCCAGTACGGCGTACCGACCATCGTCGAGCAGCCGTGCGTGGCGCTGCAGACATCATCGATTGCCTTGCTACAGCCAAAGTCCGCCAGCTTCACGATGCCGTCGACGGAGACGAGCACGTTGTCGCCCTTGATGTCGCGGTGCACGATGCCGCACTCATGCAAGTACTTCACGCCACACACCATCTGGTATACCCACTGCCGTAGCGTCTCGAGTGGAATGCTCTTGAATTTGGCCACAAAGCTCGTGAGTGTGCCGCCGCTGACGTATTCCATGAAGATGTTAAGCGTGTTCCTCGCCCTGTCCTCGAGGCTACCGTAGTACTGGACACAGTTTGGATGCCGCAGTCGCTTCATCAGAGCAATTTCATTGCGTAGCTTCTCCATCTCTTCCTCGCTCTCAACGCTGCCAAGTTCGATCACTTTGCAGCACACCGTGCGACCGTTGCGCAGGAGCGCCGTGTACACGGCACCGAAGCTTCCCTTGCCGATCGTCTTAAGCGGCGTCCAGCCTTCGAGATCGCTGTCGTCCAGCAGCATCTGCGGAGCGACCAGAGCGCGCGAGAACGGTGACGTTACCTCATCGGCAATCACACTGTCTGTGTCGTTGAAGTCTCGGTAGTGCGAGGAGCCGGTGGTGCACGAGGGGTCCCTGAGGTTCCTCAGAATCATCGACGACGTGTTTATTGAGAAGGATGGAGCGCGCACCTGGTCAGCAATGCGGCGCAGCTTCTCGGCGTTGAGAGGGGCAAGTACGGCCGCCGCAGTTGAATCGGAGAGGCTAGCATTTTTTCGGCTGTTGAGAGCGCGGCGGTCACCCGCCCCGACCTCGCTTCCGTCGTCGGCGTCGCTGCTGTCGGTCGTAAAGACGGTCGCCACGTGATGCGTCGAGTGGCTGTCCACGTGCTCGCCGTTGACAAAGAGACCGGCAATCCAGTCGCCGTTGGCGAGCCACTCACACCCGTCGCCATGCTTGACGCCGTCCTTGAACATGCCGATATAGCGTGCCCCGTCTGCCCAGAGGTAGGTGCCGCGGCCGTTGGGTTTGCCGTGCGCGAATTCGCCCTCGTAGACGTCGCCGTCCACGTTTGTTTGTATACCGCGTCCCTCCTTTTCGTTCCGGTTGAATTCGCCCTCGTACGTGACGTGCGCCGCCGGCTCGACAAGTTTGCCAGCGCCGTGCCGCATTCCAGCCAGCCACTCGCCCTCGTAAACGTTGCCGCCGGCGTACACCATGCGCCCGTGGCCTTGCCGCATGTCGTCGGCCCACTCACCCGTATAGAGCCCTGTGGCATCCTTCATCTCGCCAGAACCCTCCATGCGGCCTCTAACGTAGTCGCCGTGGTAGTAGTCACCGTCCGCCCAGGTGTAGGTTCCCTTGCCGTGCATCATGCCATCCAGCCACTCACCTTCGTATGTGTCACCGCTGTGCCACGTTGCCTTGCCGTAGCCCGCCATCTCACCATTTTCGTCGATCGTGCCGACGTAGTAGCCTTCGTCAAAGTCGATCTGTTCGACACCGGGCAGGAGATGAACGCCACAGTACTCGAGCGGCTCAGTGGAGAACGCGTTCTGCGCGTCGCCGCCTTCCTCGCCCGCGTCTGTGCTGTGCGACAGCAGCGAGGGAGACGGTGGTTGCAGATGCGTCTGTGATGGAGGACAGCCGTCCCTCTTGACGGCTGTGCTGCTGTTATCCTGCGCTGCCTCGGGTGAGGAGGTATTCCAGCTCGCGCGCACCTGGCCACTGGCTGTTGTTGCCGCCCCAATGCCGTGACTGGCACCGCCGTGTGATGGTGGCGCCGGTGCAGAGGCAATGGCAGTCGAGGTGCATTTATTGTTTGTAGTACTGTTCAAGCTCATGGCCAATGAGGTTGTTGTTTGGTTCAAGCTCGAGATTTGTTGTTGCTCACTCAAGGGCTTCTCTGTGTAAGACGACGGCGCGTGCGACGGTGTGGCTTTGGCAGTCGAGATGTTGATGCTATGCGGCACCACTGCTGTCCCGGCGTCGCTGTAGAAAGAGTGAGAGGCCATTTTAAGAGTCGCCTGGCGTGTGCGTATGCGCAGTGCTCACTGTATTTTGCGGAAGTCAGAGGCGGCCGTTGGGGTGATTGGCGGGAGGGGAGGGGAGGGGAGGGGGGGGGGATTTGAGGTGCAGCCGAAAGAGCGAGACGGTCTGTCGCACACCCACTTTCTGCAACAGACACCGTGGCGCGCGACGCAGCGTGCAGCTGAGAAGAGAAAAAGAGAAGGTCAGCAAAGGCAGCGCGTGTGGTGTGGCACACCCACACATGGAATAGCAGGAGGAGGGGAGGGGAGGGGAGGGGAGGGAAGGGGAGGGGCTGGGGTGGGGTAGGAGGACGATAAAGTGCTGACAATAGGCAGTCAGACACACACACACACACACACACGCGCAATATATGGAAGAGCACTTGAAGCAAAGCAGGCCACCACCACCACCAAAAAAGAAAAAAAAAACAGGACAGAGAAATCGTGCGCGCGCGCCGCAGCGGCCGTAGGAGGAGAAAGTGTGAGTGGGTGGTCTGGAAAGGGGGTAGAGAGGAGAGGCGTACGTGCGTCACTGTTTGCTTGCTTGCATGCTGACGAGAAGAAGTGAGGACACGAAGCACACAGCGACTAAGGAAAAGGGGGGAGAGGGGGGGGGGAGAAAGATAAAGCGAGGATCAGGCACGGAGGGTGAACACACCCACAGCAGCACGAGCACGAGCACACGCACACAACAACAACAAACCCTCACGTATCCCTCTTCTCGCTCCTGCACTGGGTCGCACACCGCCACGCACAGAGTCACAAATAAGGTGCAGCAAACACACGGAGAGAATAAGAGGAGGTGACTGCGTTTCACTACTGTATGCGCGTCACCTCTCCTCCTTTCCTTCGTGTGTATGATTGTGTGTGTGTGTGTGTTAATTAATGAGTCGGCGAGGGCGCGATGCAATGCGAGGAGGGGCCGGAGAGGGCTGGCGGGGGGGGGTGGGGCACTGATGGGGTAGGTGGAGGCGGTGTGCAGTAAAAGGGAGGGGAGGGGGGGAGAGGGCCTGCAGGCCCACACTCGAGGCTTTTGTGTGTTTGCGTGTGCGTTTTTTTTCCCAAAAAAAAAAAAACAGAGCGTGAGGTCCTCCACCTGGAGATCGTTGATGCGCTACCGCCCCCTCCTCTCCCCGAACAGCTGATGAGGCGAGCGAGCGAGAGGTGTTTGCTTTGTCGATCTAAGCCAAGGCACTTGGCGCGGGTGTGTATAGGTGCGTGTGTGGACTTGCTGGTATCCCTTTTTGTTCAGGTTTGCGCCCTTTCGTTCTCTGTCGTCGACTTTCCACCGCCACAGAGCGCTGCCGCCGCACACAGCGCGCACGTGTTGTATGCGGTGTTCGTCTGCCAAATTTTGTAGACGCGGGCAGAAGAGCGAGTGAGGGCGTGTGTGTGTCTCTCACTCTCACTCTCTTTTTATTTTCCTATGTATGTGTGGGTGTAGCGGTAGCGCTGGGGTAAGTGGCGAGTGCGCGCAGATGATGGTGGGGGACTTCTCTCTCCGTTTGGTTCGTACAGGTGTGAGGGAGCGGATGAGTTTGGTGATAGAGGTAAAGGGGGGAGGCAGAGGGGGAGAATGCGACACACACACACATATATATATATATATATATATATGACCTGACCGACACCCACACAGCCGCCCAGCAAAGGGCGAAGGGATGGGTGAGAGAGAGAGAGAGAAAGAGAGAGAGGGACGGAGGGCAAGAGGGGAGAATCGAGCGACATCCCAGGCAGTCTGGACAGGCACTTTCTCAGCCCACTCTCCTTCTCCCTCTCCCTCGTCGGATGCTCGCGCCTTTTTGGTGTGATGATTTTGCGTTAGTCTCGCGCATGTGGGTTTGCCCACGAAGATGTCGTACAGAGAGAGAGAGAGAGAGAGAGAGAGAGAAAGAACAAAACAGGAAAGGAAAAGGGTGTGTGATACAGGCTAAAGTGAGATCCTTTCTTGGCCCTTGTCTTTCGCGTCGGTGTGTGTGGCTGCGTGTGCGTGTGGGTACGTGAACACTACCATCAGCAACGCCAGATCCAGGCACACCCCCACTCCCACACACACACACACACACACACACACACACACACACACACAGCCTCACCCAGACGCAGAGGAGGGCTTTTACACAAGGAAAGGGGGGAAAAAAAAAGGTGGGGAAGAATAACAACGTAGTCATAATGAACATCACAGAGATAACAACA
>NC_009298.2:121125-128175 GCF_000002845.2 Leishmania braziliensis MHOM/BR/75/M2904 | reverse complement strand
CTGGGGTCCACGGGGGCCTTCTGGTCGCACTCGTCGTCCGCCGGCATCTCCCGCTTGTACGCGTCGGGGTCGTACTTCTTGTAGGCGTCCCTGCTGGTCGTGTTGTACATGCTAGGGGTCCACAGGGGCCTTCTGGTCGCACTCTTCGTCCGCCGGCATCTCCCGCTTGTACGCGTCGGGGTCGTACTTCTTGTAGGCGTCCCTGCTGGTCGTGTTGTACATGCTGGGGTCCACGGGGGCCTTCTGGTCGCACTCGTCGTCCGCCGGCATCTCCCGCTTGTACGCGTCGGGGTCGTACTTCTTGTAGGCGTCCCTGCTGGTCGTGTTGTACATGCTGGGGTCCACGGGGGCCTTCTGGTCGCACTCTTCGTCCGCCGGCATCTCCCGCTTGTACGCGTCGGGGTCGTACTTCTTGTAGGCGTCCCTGCTGGTCGTGTTGTACATGCTGGGGTCCACGGGGGCCTTCTGGTCGCACTCGTCGTCCGCCGGCATCTCCCGCTTGTACGCGTCGGGGTCGTACTTCTTGTAGGCGTCCCTGCTGGTCGTGTTGTACATGCTGGGGTCCACGGGGGCCTTCTGGTCGCACTCGTCGTCCGCCGGCATCTCCCGCTTGTACGCGTCGGGGTCGTACTTCTTGTAGGCGTCCCTGCTGGTCGTGTTGTACATGCTGGGGTCCACGGGGGCCTTCTGGTCGCACTCGTCGTCCGCCGGCATCTCCCGCTTGTACGCGTCGGGGTCGTACTTCTTGTAGGCGTCCCTGCTGGTCGTGTTGTACATGCTGGGGTCCACGGGGGCCTTCTGGTCGCACTCGTCGTCCGCCGGCATCTCCCGCTTGTACGCGTCGGGGTCGTACTTCTTGTAGGCGTCCCTGCTGGTCGTGTTGTACATGCTGGGGTCCACGGGGGCCTTCTGGTCGCACTCGTCGTCCGCCGGCATCTCCCGCTTGTACGCGTCGGGGTCGTACTTCTTGTAGGCGTCCCTGCTGGTCGTGTTGTACATGCTGGGGTCCACGGGGGCCTTCTGGTCGCACTCGTCGTCCGCCGGCATCTCCCGCTTGTACGCGTCGGGGTCGTACTTCTTGTAGGCGTCCCTGCTGGTCGTGTTGTACATGCTGGGGTCCACGGGGGCCTTCTGGTCGCACTCGTCGTCCGCCGGCATCTCCCGCTTGTACGCGTCGGGGTCGTACTTCTTGTAGGCGTCCCTGCTGGTCGTGTTGTACATGCTGGGGTCCACAGGGGCCTTCTGGTCGCACTCTTCGTCCGCCGGCATCTCCCGCTTGTACGCGTCGGGGTCGTACTTCTTGTAGGCGTCCCTGCTGGTCGTGTTGTACATGCTGGGGTCCACGGGGGCCTTCTGGTCGCACTCGTCGTCCGCCGGCATCTCCCGCTTGTACGCGTCGGGGTCGTACTTCTTGTAGGCGTCCCTGCTGGTCGTGTTGTACATGCTGGGGTCCACGGGGGCCTTCTGGTCGCACTCGTCGTCCGCCGGCATCTCCCGCTTGTACGCGTCGGGGTCGTACTTCTTGTAGGCGTCCCTGCTGGTCGTGTTGTACATGCTGGGGTCCACGGGGGCCTTCTGGTCGCACTCTTCGTCCGCCGGCATCTCCCGCTTGTACGCGTCAGGGTCGTACTTCTTGTAGGCGTCCCTGCTGGTCGTGTTGTACATGCTGGGGTCCACAGGGGCCTTCTGGTCGCACTCTTCGTCCGCCGGCATCTCCCGCTTGTACGCGTCGGGGTCGTACTTCTTGTAGGCGTCCCTGCTGGTCGTGGTGTACATGCTGGGGTCCACGGGGGCCTTCTGGTCGCACTCTTCGTCCGCCGGCATCTCCCGCTTGTACGCGTCGGGGTCGTACTTCTTGTAGGCGTCCCTGCTGGTCGAGGTGTACATGCTGGGGTCCACGGGGGCCTTCTGGTCGCACTCTTCGTCCGCCGGCATCTCCCGCTTGTACGCGTCGGGGTCGTACTTCTTGTAGGCGTCCCTGCTGGTCGTGTTGTACATGCTGGGGTCCACGGGGGCCTTCTGGTCGCACTCTTCGTCCGCCGGCATCTCCCGCTTGTACGCGTCGGGGTCGTACTTCTTGTAGGCGTCCCTGCTGGTCGTGTTGTACATGCTGGGGTCCACGGGGGCCTTCTGGTCGCACTCGTCGTCCGCCGGCATCTCCCGCTTGTACGCGTCGGGGTCGTACTTCTTGTAGGCGTCCCTGCTGGTCGTGTTGTACATGCTGGGGTCCACGGGGGCCTTCTGGTCGCACTCTTCGTCCGCCGGCATCTCCCGCTTGTACGCGTCGGGGTCGTACTTCTTGTAGGCGTCCCTGCTGGTCGTGTTGTACATGCTGGGGTCCACGGGGGCCTTCTGGTCGCACTCTTCGTCCGCCGGCATCTCCCGCTTGTACGCGTCGGGGTCGTACTTCTTGTAGGCGTCCCTGCTGGTCGTGTTGTACATGCTGGGGTCCACGGGGGCCTTCTGGTCGCACTCTTCGTCCGCCGGCATCTCCCGCTTGTACGCGTCGGGGTCGTACTTCTTGTAGGCGTCCCTGCTGGTCGTGTTGTACATGCTGGGGTCCACGGGGGCCTTCTGGTCGCACTCTTCGTCCGCCGGCATCTCCCGCTTGTACGCGTCAGGGTCGTACTTCTTGTAGGCGTCCCTGCTGGTCGAGTTGTACATGCTGGGGTCCACGGGGGCCTTCTGGTCGCACTCTTCGTCCGCCGGCATCTCCCGCTTGTACGCGTCGGGGTCGTACTTCTTGTAGGCGTCCCTGCTGGTCGAGGTGTACATGCTGGGGTCCACGGGGGCCTTCTGGTCGCACTCTTCGTCCGCCGGCATCTCCCGCTTGTACGCGTCAGGGTCGTACTTCTTGTAGGCGTCCCTGCTGGTCGAGGTGTACATGCTGGGGTCCACGGGGGCCTTCTGGTCGCACTCTTCGTCCGCCGGCATCTCCCGCTTGTACGCGTCAGGGTCGTACTTCTTGTAGGCGTCCCTGCTGGTCGAGGTGTACATGCTGGGGTCCACGGGGGCCTTCTGGTCGCACTCTTCGTCCGCCGGCATCTCCCGCTTGTACGCGTCAGGGTCGTACTTCTTGTAGGCGTCCCTGCTGGTCGAGGTGTACATGCTGGGGTCCACGGGGGCCTTCTGGTCGCACTCTTCGTCCGCCGGCATCTCCCGCTTGTACGCGTCGGGGTCGTACTTCTTGTAGGCGTCCCTGCTGGTCGTGTTGTACATGCTGGGGTCCACGGGGGCCTTCTGGTCGCACTCGTCGTCCGCCGGCATCTCCCGCTTGTACGCGTCGGGGTCGTACTTCTTGTAGGCGTCCCTGCTGGTCGTGTTGTACATGCTGGGGTCCACGGGGGCCTTCTGGTCGCACTCGTCGTCCGCCGGCATCTCCCGCTTGTACGCGTCGGGGTCGTACTTCTTGTAGGCGTCCCTGCTGGTCGTGTTGTACATGCTGGGGTCCACAGGGGCCTTCTGGTCGCACTCTTCGTCCGCCGGCATCTCCCGCTTGTACGCGTCGGGGTCGTACTTCTTGTAGGCGTCCCTGCTGGTCGAGGTGTACATGCTGGGGTCCACGGGGGCCTTCTGGTCGCACTCGTCGTCCGCCGGCATCTCCCGCTTGTACGCGTCGGGGTCGTACTTCTTGTAGGCGTCCCTGCTGGTCGTGTTGTACATGCTGGGGTCCACGGGGGCCTTCTGGTCGCACTCGTCGTCCGCCGGCATCTCCCGCTTGTACGCGTCGGGGTCGTACTTCTTGTAGGCGTCCCTGCTGGTCGTGTTGTACATGCTGGGGTCCACGGGGGCCTTCTGGTCGCACTCGTCGTCCGCCGGCATCTCCCGCTTGTACGCGTCGGGGTCGTACTTCTTGTAGGCGTCCCTGCTGGTCGTGTTGTACATGCTGGGGTCCACGGGGGCCTTCTGGTCGCACTCTTCGTCCGCCGGCATCTCCCGCTTGTACGCGTCGGGGTCGTACTTCTTGTAGGCGTCCCTGCTGGTCGTGTTGTACATGCTGGGGTCCACGGGGGCCTTCTGGTCGCACTCGTCGTCCGCCGGCATCTCCCGCTTGTACGCGTCGGGGTCGTACTTCTTGTAGGCGTCCCTGCTGGTCGTGTTGTACATGCTGGGGTCCACAGGGGCCTTCTGGTCGCACTCTTCGTCCGCCGGCATCTCCCGCTTGTACGCGTCGGGGTCGTACTTCTTGTAGGCGTCCCTGCTGGTCGTGTTGTACATGCTGGGGTCCACGGGGGCCTTCTGGTCGCACTCTTCGTCCGCCGGCATCTCCCGCTGTACGCGTCAGGGTCGTACTTCTTGTAGGCGTCCCTGCTGGTCGTGTTGTACATGCTGGGGTCCACAGGGGCCTTCTGGTCGCACTCGTCGTCCGCCGGCATCTCCCGCTTGTACGCGTCGGGGTCGTACTTCTTGTAGGCGTCCCTGCTGGTCGTGTTGTACATGCTGGGGTCCACAGGGGCCTTCTGGTCGCACTCGTCGTCCGCCGGCATCTCCCGCTTGTACGCGTCGGGGTCGTACTTCTTGTAGGCGTCCCTGCTGGTCGTGTTGTACATGCTGGGGTCCACGGGGGCCTTCTGGTCGCACTCTTCGTCCGCCGGCATCTCCCGCTTGTACGCGTCGGGGTCGTACTTCTTGTAGGCGTCCCTGCTGGTCGAGTTGTACATGCTGGGGTCCACGGGGGCCTTCTGGTCGCACTCTTCGTCCGCCGGCATCTCCCGCTTGTACGCGTCGGGGTCGTACTTCTTGTAGGCGTCCCTGCTGGTCGAGGTGTACATGCTGGGGTCCACGGGGGCCTTCTGGTCGCACTCTTCGTCCGCCGGCATCTCCCGCTTGTACGCGTCAGGGTCGTACTTCTTGTAGGCGTCCCTGCTGGTCGAGGTGTACATGCTGGGGTCCACGGGGGCCTTCTGGTCGCACTCTTCGTCCGCCGGCATCTCCCGCTTGTACGCGTCAGGGTCGTACTTCTTGTAGGCGTCCCTGCTGGTCGAGGTGTACATGCTGGGGTCCACGGGGGCCTTCTGGTCGCACTCTTCGTCCGCCGGCATCTCCCGCTTGTACGCGTCGGGGTCGTACTTCTTGTAGGCGTCCCTGCTGGTCGAGGTGTACATGCTGGGGTCCACGGGGGCCTTCTGGTCGCACTCTTCGTCCGCCGGCATCTCCCGCTTGTACGCGTCAGGGTCGTACTTCTTGTAGGCGTCCCTGCTGGTCGAGGTGTACATGCTGGGGTCCACGGGGGCCTTCTGGTCGCACTCTTCGTCCGCCGGCATCTCCCGCTTGTACGCGTCAGGGTCGTACTTCTTGTAGGCGTCCCTGCTGGTCGAGGTGTACATGCTGGGGTCCACGGGGGCCTTCTGGTCGCACTCTTCGTCCGCCGGCATCTCCCGCTTGTACGCGTCAGGGTCGTACTTCTTGTAGGCGTCCCTGCTGGTCGAGGTGTACATGCTGGGGTCCACGGGGGCCTTCTGGTCGCACTCGTCGTCCGCCGGCATCTCCCGCTTGTACGCGTCGGGGTCGTACTTCTTGTAGGCGTCCCTGCTGGTCGAGTTGTACATGCTGGGGTCTACATGTACCTGTGGGTAGTCGTTGTCATCGTTTGTGGCTACGGGCTTCTCCGGCAGTCCGCGCCACTGATAAGCCTCCTGGTATTCTGTGGAGAGAGCGGCATTGCGGGTGGTGTGCTGCGTAGGGGGGAGGTTGGCAACGGCGCTGGGCATTGCGGGATGTTGCTGGGGCTAAGGGGTGAGAGGTTGTGTTGCGGCTGATGGGCCAGGGTTGTAGAGGCGTAGGTATGACGTAGAGAATGGGTACAAAAAAGGGGAGAAGCAGCACGCGTGTGAAGTGCGCAGGCGCTGGCGGTGGTGGTGGGGGGTGTAGTGGTGCTGTACTGTAGCGTGGAAGCTAACGGCACTGGGTGTGAGAGGAACTGGAGTACAAGAGGTGGCGTAGAGGATGGGTTTCCTGTTGCTGGGTGTGCTGCTGCTTACCTCTCTCTCGCTGAGTTTATGGCTATCAGGTGGAGTTCGGGAAAAGAGGGGAGCGGTAGAGAAGAGCGAGGCGGCGGGTCAGCTGCAGTGTTGTGTGTGTGTGTGTGTGTGTGGAGGTGAGTAAGAGCGATGCGCGGACGATCGGACGAGGAGAAAGCGGAGGGGGGTGCGAACGAGAGAGGGTTAAAGGCCGGAAGTCTGGGTAAGAGTGGGAGCGACTGGTGGAGAAGGTAAGACGGAGTGAGGGACGTTACTTAGCTCCTAGCTCCACACGGATGCTGCATCAGATGGATAACTCCCCGCTCGCTTCCGTTGCGCGAAATGAAGAGCAAGTCCACATCACTGAGCGAAACCGAGTTCGCACGTGAGCACGCATGGAGGTGAGGTGGGAGAGGAGAGGAGGAGCAGGGAAGGGGTGCGGCGGCAGAAAGCGACGCAGTTCGGTGCATGCCACAGCGGAAGTTGGAGAGGGGAGAGACTGTAGGCGGTGGAATGCCCAATACAGCGGGACGTCGAGAGGCACAGGGACTCGTAGGTGAGTGTTTCCATCCGGGAGAGCACAGGGAGCACGCGCGTTAGAAAGCATAGACGACTCGGCCAACCCAAGGGCAGAGGAAAATGAAGACGACAAAGCGACCGCACAAACAGCGTGGGTGGGGGGCGTAGAATGAGGGAGAAAAGAGAACAAGACGAGCACTGGAGCACCCACACCCACGTTTCCCTGAAACACACGCACGCACAGGGAGGGAGAGATGCGCCAGCAACGTGCAGGAGCGTGTGCTCACCGCCGTGATGAGGTGCGCCTGTCCACGACGGCCTGTCTATGTACATCATTGTTGTGGGGAAAAAAGCAAACAAGAGGAGCAAGCAAGAGAAGGTGGGCTTCCGTTCATGCGACTCGGGGTGGGGTCCGTCACTTGCCTCGGCGACTTCGGGGCGGTGTGTGCGTGTGCGTGGCCTGCCCGTAGGACTTCTTCTGCGCCCAGCACCCTCTCGCAGCCCTCGCCGTGGCAGCACCCACGCCTCCTTCCCGCCCAGCACTCCGGAGACGGCGCGGCCATGTTTCACA
>NC_009298.2:108735-121025 GCF_000002845.2 Leishmania braziliensis MHOM/BR/75/M2904 | reverse complement strand
AGGTGGGGCAGACACACACACACACACGGGGGAGACGAAGAAATCGATGCTAAGCAAAAAAAAAAAACGAGGGTATGAACCGCTTGCGCACTCCCGCACGGCACACGACCTACCCGCCCCCCTTCCCTCCCTCGTACAGCGTCCCCCAGAGAAAGTGAGGAGAGGCGGGGCGCAGCCACCGATGTGCTACAGTGGCCCAACGCACAATGCATATTAAGGCAGAGAGAAAAGCGAACGAGAGGGTTCGAGCAAGTCAGTTAAGAAGAGCAAAACCAATCAATGAGAGAAAGAGGCGAAGGCGGTACAGGAGGGAGGGGGTCGGTGGCGGTGCGGGTGAGGGAAACAGAGGGGCCCCATTCACCAATGCGCGCTCACCCACAAAGAGAGAGAGAGAGAGAGAAAGGAAGAAGACGATGTTCGTGATGCAGGCGTGCCTCGGCGTGCGCCTCGTTCTCCTCTATAGTCGAAACGGTGGAGAGAAAAGAGAAGGTGGGTGAGGTGGGTGGGGTGAGAGTTGATGGGGACGAGGCGATAGGGGGATGAGGGGTTTCCTTCATTTTGTTTGGCGCGTGCAGGCATGAACGGGATTGTGCTTGGATGCGTACGGGTAGAGCTGAGAACGAGGCGGTGATTTAGAGAGAGAGAGGAGGGGGAGGGGGGAGGGGGGAGGGAAGACAGCGAGAGGCGCCCCATGTGAGGTCGAAGCGCGCACGAACGCGGGGTGGACGAGTGTGTCTGCGTGGGGGCACTACTCAACGACTGCACAAGGCGCTGAGGGGAACGAAGTGGGGGCAACGGTGCACACACCCCGCGTACAAAACATACAGTGACGACGAACAATAACCAAAGCAAAACTGTCCAACCAAAAAAAGAGATCCGCGAGAGGGGTGGGGGTGGGGGAGAGAAAAGGAGGGAGGGAGAGGGAGAGGAGAAAGCAAAACGGTACAGCACTGTTGTTGCGAAATCAAATAAACAACACACGTCATGCACACACCAAAGGTAGGCGCGCAAGCGAGAGGGGAGACGTGGGGAGGCGATGAAGGTGAAGGGAAGAGGGGGGAGAGAGAAGACGGGGGGGGGCGGAGAGAAGAGAGCGAGTAAGTGACGGTGGCCATCTCTTCTCCGCTTCCCCCCCGTCTCCTCCTCTTCACCTCTCCTTCGTGGCCATGCTCCTTGTTCTCGTTATGCAACGCATTTCTAACCCTTGACCGAACACCCCCACCTCTTCCCAGCAGGGGAAAGTTTCTACTCGCACAGACACCATCATGCATCGCGTGACATGCATAGCTTACAAGTAAGTGGCACGGCTCGTGCTGACGTACATGCTGGGGTTCACATGACGAACAGCCACTGCCGGCCGTGGAAAGGCTGAGCGCGCTGGTGCCGGTGGCGGTGCCGCGTAGGCAGAGTTGCAGGTCGTGGTGTAGAATGCTGGGTCCACGTGACGAGCCGCCACTGCCGGCCGTGTGAAAGCCGAGCGCACTGGTGCCGGTGGCGGTGCCGCGTAGGCAGAGTTGCAGGTCGTGGTGTAGAACGCTGGGTCCACATGGTGGACACACGCCTGTGTGTGACGCGGCGTGGTGAGAGGAGTAGGCGTGCTGCTGTACGCGCGGTAATTTTTGTTGTATTCAGTCTCGTACGACCCCTTCCGCCGAGGTTGGGGTATGGCCAGCCCTTCCTTCTGCGCTGGAGCCCCCGGTTGCACCTTCTTGACCGGCATCTCCTCTGCTGAGCTCCTCTGGGAGCCGGGTGCTTGATACTTAGTTGCAGCCGCAGCGCTGTTCTTCGCTTGGCTAGCGATGGTGGGGGCGCGTACGGACGAACGGCCGGTATTCTTCTTGCTACCAGAATTTCGATATGTTGGGATGCTCAGCGGCGGAACAGCCGAATTCCCCGCCAACGAGGCTGTCACGCTGCCAGAGGCGCTGAAGTCCTTTGCGTACGTACTCTCGTAGATGGAAGGGCACGCAAGCCCACGGCGGTTGTGCAACTCCTCCACCCTTGCAGGTGTACTATCAACAGCAGTTGGCCCTAAGCATTCAGCCGGCTTCGCAGACGCCTCGCTTACAATCGATCCAGCAACCTCCTTCTGCTGCTCCGACAACAACCCCCCACCCCTCTCCACACCTCTCTCAGCACGGCCATCGCCTTCCACAGCACACGAGCCGTACACTATCCGTTCATCCAATACCTCACCCGCTGACCTTACAGTTTCACCTTCCTGAGAGCATTTAACACCAGAGGACATGAACATATCTCCATCAATTTCACGATGATTCCTAAATTCATCCGCCGGCATCTCCCGCTTGTACGCGTCGGGGTCGTACTTCTTGTAGGCGTCCCTGCTGGTCGTGTTGTACATGCTGGGGTCCACGGGGGCCTTCTGGTCGCACTCGTCGTCCGCCGGCATCTCCCGCTTGTACGCGTCGGGGTCGTACTTCTTGTAGGCGTCCCTGCTGGTCGTGTTGTACATGCTGGGGTCCACGGGGGCCTTCTGGTCGCACTCGTCGTCCGCCGGCATCTCCCGCTTGTACGCGTCGGGGTCGTACTTCTTGTAGGCGTCCCTGCTGGTCGTGTTGTACATGCTGGGGTCCACGGGGGCCTTCTGGTCGCACTCGTCGTCCGCCGGCATCTCCCGCTTGTACGCGTCGGGGTCGTACTTCTTGTAGGCGTCCCTGCTGGTCGTGTTGTACATGCTGGGGTCCACGGGGGCCTTCTGGTCGCACTCGTCGTCCGCCGGCATCTCCCGCTTGTACGCGTCGGGGTCGTACTTCTTGTAGGCGTCCCTGCTGGTCGTGTTGTACATGCTGGGGTCCACGGGGGCCTTCTGGTCGCACTCGTCGTCCGCCGGCATCTCCCGCTTGTACGCGTCGGGGTCGTACTTCTTGTAGGCGTCCCTGCTGGTCGTGTTGTACATGCTGGGGTCCACAGGGGCCTTCTGGTCGCACTCGTCGTCCGCCGGCATCTCCCGCTTGTACGCGTCGGGGTCGTACTTCTTGTAGGCGTCCCTGCTGGTCGTGTTGTACATGCTGGGGTCCACGGGGGCCTTCTGGTCGCACTCGTCGTCCGCCGGCATCTCCCGCTTGTACGCGTCGGGGTCGTACTTCTTGTAGGCGTCCCTGCTGGTCGTGTTGTACATGCTGGGGTCCACGGGGGCCTTCTGGTCGCACTCGTCGTCCGCCGGCATCTCCCGCTTGTACGCGTCGGGGTCGTACTTCTTGTAGGCGTCCCTGCTGGTCGAGGTGTACATGCTGGGGTCCACGGGGGCCTTCTGGTCGCACTCGTCGTCCGCCGGCATCTCCCGCTTGTACGCGTCGGGGTCGTACTTCTTGTAGGCGTCCCTGCTGGTCGTGTTGTACATGCTGGGGTCCACGGGGGCCTTCTGGTCGCACTCTTCGTCCGCCGGCATCTCCCGCTTGTACGCGTCAGGGTCGTACTTCTTGTAGGCGTCCCTGCTGGTCGAGGTGTACATGCTGGGGTCCACGGGGGCCTTCTGGTCGCACTCTTCGTCCGCCGGCATCTCCCGCTTGTACGCGTCGGGGTCGTACTTCTTGTAGGCGTCCCTGCTGGTCGTGTTGTACATGCTGGGGTCCACGGGGGCCTTCTGGTCGCACTCGTCGTCCGCCGGCATCTCGCGCTTGTACGCGTCGGGGTCGTACTTCTTGTAGGCGTCCCTGCTGGTCGAGTTGTACATGCTGGGGTCTACATGTACCTGTGGGTAGTCGTTGTCATCGTTTGTGGCTACGGGCTTCTCCGGCAGTCCGCGCCACTGATAAGCCTCCTGGTATTCTGTGGAGAGAGCGGCATTGCGGGTGGTGTGCTGCGTAGGGGGGAGGTTGGCAACGGCGCTGGGCATTGCGGGATGTTGCTGGGGCTAAGGGGTGAGAGGTTGTGTTGCGGCTGATGGGCCAGGGTTGTAGAGGCGTAGGTATGACGTAGAGAATGGGTACAAAAAAGGGGAGAAGCAGCACGCGTGTGAAGTGCGCAGGCGCTGGCGGTGGTGGTGGGGGTGTAGTGGTGCTGTACTGTAGCGTGGAAGCTAACGGCACTGGGTGTGAGAGGAACTGGAGTACAAGAGGTGGCGTAGAGGATGGGTTTCCTGTTGCTGGGTGTGCTGCTGCTTACCTCTCTCTCGCTGAGTTTATGGCTATCAGGTGGAGTTCGGGAAAAGAGGGGAGCGGTAGAGAAGAGCGAGGCGGCGGGTCAGCTGCAGTGTTGTGTGTGTGTGTGTGTGTGGAGGTGAGTAAGAGCGATGCGCGGACGATCGGACGAGGAGAAAGCGGAGGGGGGTGCGAACGAGAGAGGGTTAAAGGCCGGAAGTCTGGGTAAGAGTGGGAGCGACTGGTGGAGAAGGTAAGACGGAGTGAGGGACGTTACTTAGCTCCTAGCTCCACACGGATGCTGCATCAGATGGATAACTCCCCGCTCGCTTCCGTTGCGCGAAATGAAGAGCAAGTCCACATCACTGAGCGAAACCGAGTTCGCACGTGAGCACGCATGGAGGTGAGGTGGGAGAGGAGAGGAGGAGCAGGGAAGGGGTGCGGCGGCAGAAAGCGACGCAGTTCGGTGCATGCCACAGCGGAAGTTGGAGAGGGGAGAGACTGTAGGCGGTGGAATGCCCAATACAGCGGGACGTCGAGAGGCACAGGGACTCGTAGGTGAGTGTTTCCATCCGGGAGAGCACAGGGAGCACGCGCGTTAGAAAGCATAGACGACTCGGCCAACCCAAGGGCAGAGGAAAATGAAGACGACAAAGCGACCGCACAAACAGCGTGGGTGGGGGGGGGGGGGGGCGTAGAATGAGGGAGAAAAGAGAACAAGACGAGCACTGGAGCACCCACACCCACGTTTCCCTGAAACACACGCACGCACAGGGAGGGAGAGATGCGCCAGCAACGTGCAGGAGCGTGTGCTCACCGCCGTGATGAGGTGCGCCTGTCCACGACGGCCTGTCTATGTACATCATTGTTGTGGGGAAAAAAGCAAACAAGAGGAGCAAGCAAGAGAAGGTGGGCTTCCGTTCATGCGACTCGGGGTGGGGTCCGTCACTTGCCTCGGCGACTTCGGGGCGGTGTGTGCGTGTGCGTGGCCTGCCCGTAGGACTTCTTCAGCGCCCAGCACCCTCTCGCAGCCCTCGCCGTGGCAGCACCCACGCCTCCTTCCCGCCCAGCACTCGGGAGACGGCGCGGCCATGTTTCACAGGCGCACTGGCGGTAGGCGCCTCTGCAGGGTGAAATGCTCTACCGGCATATCGGCGATTTGCTTTGATGAGTACCAACGCTCGTCGTCCATGCCGTCTTTGCTCTGCCGTGGGTGTCGTTGGCTCGATCGCCCCGAGGCGGCACCAAAGCCGCCAGCGGCTACGGAAGCGCAGATGGACGTCAGGGTCCATCTTGTGTGGCCAAGCGTGCTTGTCGTTGCTGTACCGTTACTGAGTTTGCGGCGCTGCGGGACTGGCGGCAATGACGACGTGGCGTCAGGGTTGGCGCTCCTCTGTATCGGGGCCCTGGTCGCACCGAAGGGGGAGGACGGTGCGGCAGCAGTGCGTGATACGCTGTCGTACAAGCTGCTGTCCGCGTCACCAGGTGGTGCCGTGACCCGGCCGTCAGCCTTGTTAGCCGGCGAGGACGTGGCGGGGCTCGTTGCCGAGTCAGCATACAGCGCTCCAGTGACGTGGCTGCTGCTGCTGCTGCTGCCGTTTGCCAATCCGTCAGCGTTTCTGCCGTAGTAGAAGGCGCCGTACGTGCCAGCGTTGGTGGAGAGCGGCAACGGCGCTGTTGGGTCCGCAACGGGGTCGACGGAGAACAGAAGAACCTTATCGACTCCGTCGCCCTTGGCAGTGGAGAAGGTACTACCAGAGCCCACAGCGTGAGCATTGTGCTGTGTGCCGAGCATCAGCGAGGAGGCAGCGCCGGAGCAGTCCGTGCCACCACTGCTGCCGGTCCGCTGCGCCACTCCCGGTCGATTTCTGTAGTCGACTTGGTATGTGCTGCGTAGAAGTGCCGCCTGTGCCTCTGCCGGGTCCCGTGCCCTCGTCACTGCCGGGTCCTCGAAGACTCCTTGAGCACACCATGTCGTCCCAACTCCGCCGCGGCCCTTCTGCACGATGCGCTGTTGCAGACGATCCTCCAACCAATTGCCGACGAGGGTGGTATTCTCGTAGGGGTTGCTGAAGCCCTCCCCGGATGGGTTTCGATCGGACGGCATCTGCGCCGGGGCTCGATTGGTGTGTGCGGGTGGAGGGTACGCCTTGTGGGAGTCGGAGAGGTAATGACAGGCCGTTGGGGCCTCCAGCAAGGCCGTGTACTCTTACGCGGTGAGGGAGAGAGGGCGGTGGCTGCCAATTAACAGATGGGAGGAGGGGGAAAGGCAGTTAGTGAAGGAGAAAGGCGCGGCGGCGGTAGGTGTTCATCATGAAGGCATGCAGTGCAGGTGCACAGACAGACAGCGAGGGTGAGAGGGGCGTGGGCTCGGGAAGTTGTCGGGAGTCGAAGCCGCCGTTGATCGGCGGCAGGCGGACTCACGGCGATGAGTGACCTCCACGCGGGTGGGGAAAGGACGGGGGTAGGGAGAGAGGAAGTTGGTCATCGCCACGTCCCATCCCGATAACCACCCTCCCCCACTCCCACCTACTGCTCGTCATATCTTACGTACGTATTACTGGGTGCGGGGTGGGGGTGTCACGCACGTGCACACGGAACGTGCGCTGCTATGAAAGTGTTAATGGTTACTCGTAAGATCGAAGGCGACATAACAGAGAGCGTGTGGAGACAGGAGGGAGTGAGGGGAGGCGATGAGACGTACGCTTCCGCTGCTGCGGACCGGGTCCTCCCCCAACTTATTCCCGTACTTTCCTCGTGCCGACTCGCACATGGGCCTCCTCGCTCCCCTCCTCACGGTGCGTGTATCTCTGTGCATGCTATGGGGGTTCTACGCGGCCTTCTTAACACGCTTGCGAGCAGGACTGCGGTGTGAGTCCCACGTTGGGCTCTTTTTAGTCCTCTGCTGCTGCATTGCATTCCTCCGCGATGCGGTGGCGTCGGCAGCCCAGTCGTGCACCACGGCGCTATTCATCACCGCCTTCACACCACCGCTTGCCGGCGTGGGTGCATCTTCGGGAGCGGCGACAGACCCATGTGAACGCTTCAACCGGCTTCGCGGGGCGGACTCTGCTGTGTCAGCCGTGGTGTCAGCAGCAGCACTTGCTCCGGCGCTGGGCAAGCGGCGCTGTCGCTGAGTCCGTGGTGGGTACGTAGAACGCGCCGCACGCGCCGCCGCCTGGAGCTGCGCGCGTGCCTCTTTTTTACGCGCTGCGTGCGCTTTGTTTGTCTTCACCCGGGCAGCGAACTGCACCGTCACTTGCTGCTTCGCCTGGACCTTGGCGGACGACACCTCGTCCAACAGCGGCAGAATGGCTGACTCCTTCGCTGCTGGGGACTTCCACAGGGTGAGACGGTTGCCAATCCTTTGCTCGATGCGCTTCACGAGACTCACGTCGTACTCAGTGACGAGTGCAACCGATGTCCCCTCGCGGCCAGCACGCGCGGTACGACCCACACGGTGCACGTATGTCTCCGCGTGCTTTGGCACATCATAGTGCAGCACCAGGCTAACGGCTGGGATGTCGAGCCCGCGAGCCGCGATGTCGGTGCAGACAAGAATGCGCGAGATGCCTAGCTTGAAGCTGGCGACGTTATCGAGCCGGTGCTGCTGTGTCAGGAGCGAATCCAGGCTGCACACTGGGAAGCCGAGCAGCTGCAGTGTCAGCCGCACCAGCTCTGCACGCAGGCAGGAGTTGACATACACGATGGTGGACTGGGTTTTGCCGTGTAAGCGCAGCGCCGCCACGAGGTATGGCAGCTTCACCATGTTCGGGAGGAACAGGTAGTTTTGCGTAAGCGTCTCCGGGAGGTGGAACGACGTCGAGCTACCCGGCTGCGTCAGCGCTGTCGCGGAGCTGGTGGAGTAACCAGCGGCGTCCGTGCTTCCGCTTGCCATGGCGTGGTCGGAGCCTGCCTGGATGGCTCCTTGCACCACCGCCACCATTAAGGTTGATGCATCCGTGATGCCGAGCTCTGCCAGTAGAGAGAAGTGCTCTGCCGCATTGTCGTCCTCGCTCTTCTGCGGCTGCAGCAGCGGTGGTGAGAAAGACACAGTGGGGGTTTCTCCCTCACACTCCCTTGTCGCACCACTACTTGCAGGTAAGCGCCGCTCTGCCTGCGGGGCTTCCAGTGTGGTGAGCCGAGGATGCAGCGTCGCCGTGAACATCAGTACCCGCCGCTGCGCCCTCGGCGGAAGCAGCCGCAGCAGCGACCGGACATCGTGTAGAATGTCACCCTCCGTCAGTCTGTCTGCCTCGTCCAGCACCAGGTAGCGTAGATGGGCGAACGCCTTGCTCACCTCCGGCGCGAATGTCTCCAGCAGGTGGCGGAGTCGTCCCGGGGTCGCGGCGACGATGTGAGGCCGTGCCTTCAAGGCGTCCACTTGTGTCTCCGTCGGCACACCGCCAATGGAAAGCATCGTGCGCACCTGCAGCGGGGCGCCGAAGGCGATGAACTGGTCAATGATCTGGTACGCCAGCTCCCTGGAGGGCGTTAGCACAAGGGCAAAGACGCCGTACGCGTCGGCCGCGAGTCTCTGTAGGATGGGAAGGGCAAAGGCGGCTGTCTTGCCCGAGCCGGTCGCGGCACCGCCGACGACGTGGTGATCAGCCAGGATGGCCGGGATGCATTTGCGCTGAATTGGGGTCGGGGTCTCGAGCGCCATGTAGGTGCACTGCTTTGATAGCCATGGCTGAATCCCGAGCCGTTGAAACTCGGCCATGCTGCTGCGGTGGTGCTGAAGGGAAGCCACTAGGGAGGTGCACAGGGCGAACGAGAAGGATGTGGGAGTAGGGTGGCAGTGGGTGTGTGTATGTGTGGGGAAAGAGTGCGTGTCTGTGTGCCGGTGCACTGCTACGGGAGAGCGTAAAGAGGGGGGAGGGGTGCACCGGTGGTGTGGGTGGAGGCGAAGACAAAGAGAGGGAGGGGGTACGTGCGGGGAGTGGGAGAGGAGCGGGCACATTCAGTGGAGGCGAAAGGCAGCTCTCGGAGGAGAGGCGGCATTCGGTTGAGCGGAAACAACGTAGGCGGCAGCGCTCCCCTCACCACTGCCGCTGCCTTGGCCGTTGCCTTCACTCACACAAACACCCACAGTCGGCCCGTGCACGGCGCACACATGCGCTGCAGACAGGAAGGGTTAGTGGTTGAGTAGGGAAGAGAGCGCGAGAGACGGGGGAGGGGGGGGGGGGGAAATCAGAGCGAAAGAGAAAGAACACGCACACACACGCACAAGAGAGAGAGAGAGAGGGGGAGGGGCAGAGCCTACACGCGCCTACGCGTGAAGTGCGCTATGAGTGTACACCGCACACACACACACACACACACACAAGGCAGACGTGGCCACCGGCGCAGAGTCAATAATGAAGCCAAGCGGAGCGGTTTTTCTTCCGGAATAGGGACTCGACACACACACGTACCGGGGGGGGGGTATGCGCGCGTACACACTTACTCAAGGACGATGGGTACGCAACACAATGCTGTATGGCGCGGTGGGGTCGGAGGCAGGGGCAGGAGGAGGGAAGGAAGGCGAGTTGGGTAGGGAAGTTCTATCTGTTGCCACCCTTCCTCATTCCGGCCTCCTCTCCTTCCCAGCGGCCAGTGTGCCTGCGTGTGTACGTGTGCAGATCAGTGAGGTGTGTATAACCGTTTTATAAGTTGGAAGGGGGTGGGGGGGGGAGGGAGTGGGATGGAGAGGTAAAAACGGTCGAGGCGACTGACGCTGATAAAGCTGAAACGTAACTGCCCGCGTACCTCGTCCCCTTTATCTCGTCGTCGGCTTGTTCAGCCTGTCATCCTCGCCGCTGCCCTCCGTATCACGACTGGACGGAGCAGAAGAGCTCTGCCTCACTTCTTAGTCCTTTTCACAAATTACAGCTGAGTTTTTCGACGCGCTTGCCCTTCTCGTAGAAGTATGCCGGGGTACGCATGGAGCAGAGCTCCTCAGCGCTCGTCGGGTGTACGCCAATAGTGCTGTGGAAGTCGCTGATCTTGGCGCCCATCCTCATGCAGATGCCTACGCTCTGAATGATCTCCGGCGCGCTGTCGCCGAGCATGTGGACGCCGAGCACCTCGCCATCCTTTTCTTTCGTGACGATGCGGATCATAAATGTTTTGTGCTTGCTGCCGCTGATGTTGTGCATGAGGGGCGTAAAACTGCTCTCGTACACGGCGACGACGTCGTACTTCTTCGCCGCCTCCTCCTCCGTCAAACCACACGTGCCGATCGGTGGTATCGAAAACACCGCGCAGGCAACTTTGGTGTGGTCGGTGGCGCGGGGCTTGCAGCCAAAGAGAGTTTCGACGAAGGCGGAGCCTTCGTTGATGGCCACCGGCGTCAGCATCAGGCGGTCCGTCACGTCGCCAATGGCGTAAATGTTGTCAACCGACGTCTTCGAGTATGCGTCGACCACCACGGCGCCGTTCTTTCCCATTTTGACGCCGGCCTTGTCGAGCTGCAGCGCCTTCGAGCGCGGCGCGCGGCCAACCGCCAGCATCACCTGATCGTAGTCCGCCTCCGTGCCGTCTTCGAAACAAACGTGCTTCGAGCCGTCTGCATTCTTGGTGATTCTCGACGGGTTCACCTTGGTGCGTATCTTTATTCCGTTCGCCTCCAGCTGTTTCATCAGGCTCTTGCGCACCTCGAGATCGAAGCCGCGCAGGATAACTTCGCCGCGGTAGCACAGGTCCACCTGACCGTCAGGGGGCTTGTAAGCGTTGAAGATGCCGGCGAACTCCACAGAGATGTAGCCACCGCCGACGCAAAGGGCGCGCTTTGGGGCCTCGTCGAGGTAGAAGGCTTCGTTGCTCGTGATGCAGAGCTCATCACCAGGGATGCCGAGGCGCGTCGGCCAGGAGCCGGTCGCAATAAGGATGTAATCCGCTTCCAGCGTCTCTAGCACGTCGCTTTCCGGGTCTTCAGACTTGCGCACCACGACCGTGTGCGCGTCCTGAAGGGCGCCGAAACCCATGTGAAAGCTGAGCCCCTCCGTGTTCTCGAACATGTCCGTGTAGCTCTTGTTGATGTCGCTCACCACTTTATTCTTCGCTGTGATGAGCTTCTTCCAGTTAGAGCGAATTGAGTCGCGGTCCATTTCCCAACCAAAGCCGCACGACTCACGGATCAGGTCCATGTATTGCGCACCCGTCACCATGAGCTTCTTCGGAACACAGCCGACATTCACGCACGTGCCGCCGAGCGCTGCAAAGCACGGCGGGCCATGCTCCTTCTGCGCCTCCACGACGGCCACCTTCTTATTGTAGATGGAAGCCGCGTTCCAGCCCGCCTCCAGACCTCCAGAACCGGCGCCAAGCACCACAAGGTCGTACGCGCGGGGCATCAATCGCTGAGAGAAGCGGAGAATTTTTGTGAGTGGATGTGGGTGAAGTGGAGTACAAAAAATGTTCTTGGAGAGGCACACCTACGTGTATGCCGGTGGACAAAGCCGAGAACACACGGGAGAGTGAAGGCAAGGAATCTGATTAGAGAACGTTGGTGGTGAGGCTTGCCAGCATCGATACTTGCTGCTGCTGCTGAGTGTCTATCCGTGCGTCAGTGGGGATATATAAATAGTAGAAAAGAAAATACAGGTGACGTATCAGGGCGCGGGTAGCGTGTGAACACTTCCTTCCTTCGCCAGTGAGAGAGCGGTGGTGGGGAACAGATGGGAAGAGGGGGGGGGGGGAAGAGAGGGAGTTGAGTTACGCCGAAGCCGCGAGCGAGTTAACATATTCCCCTCAGTCGCACCAACTTGTGGATGGCGGGCGCGATCGTGCCGCACACACCGAGACCATACCGGCAGGAACAGAGCGCCTTTCTTATACACGAGCATCGCTACGCATATGGGCAGTGCTTGTGCGGGAACGAGAGTGCGGTGCCACCCGCCCCTCTGGCTTCCCTGTCTCACCTCCCCGTGTTGCCAGTCGCACCCCTTCGCGTCTGGCATACGAGATCACGGCTCGGCCGCTCTGCGGAGTTGACACCAGATTTTATGCAACGCCCCGTGGGCCACGCATGGCAGGTGAGCCAATGGAGTCATGGAGCGCCATCAACATGAAGGTGACCCGTGGCTCCAGCAGAGAAAGAGAAGACCCCCAATGCGAAGCACACCGCCCAGAGCGCTGCTGCACCCGTGTTGTCGGCGGGGACGTGTCGTCCCCAACGCGGGCCGGTAATGGCGGTTTGCGCTGTCG
>NC_009298.2:100078-108635 GCF_000002845.2 Leishmania braziliensis MHOM/BR/75/M2904 | reverse complement strand
TTNNNTGCACTCATCTTATCCTCATTCTCTCGTTGTATCACTCGCCAGCACTACATCTCAGCCTTTTCCTCCGCAGCACCAAACAGGAAGAGGCCACCTCAGTGCCGCTTCCACTCTCTCGGCGGTATGACTCCAGACTTTGCCACTTAAAGACACACACACACACACACAATACATACAACTGCACAGCCACGTGGTTCAGCCCCCACGGTAACGCCTGTAATGACCTCCATTGCCAGCAAAACAACAACAAAGAACGACAGTCGCGGCATAGAAAGAGAGAGGGGGAGGGAGAGGGGGGGGGTGCTGGCAGAGGAGGACGGGACGACGAGCCCCCCATGAAGAGGACGATGTGCACGCGAAGGAAAGGAAACGAGGGAATGGAGAAGAGCGGAAGAACGGCTCTGCGTTATCGCCACCCGCGACCTCCCCTCCCCCCAGGAGGCCACCTCAGTAAGCAAGCAAAGAAGGGAAAAGACAAGAGCACTGGAAGAACGAGAAAACAAAGCAGAACATGAGCCCTCGGCGACAGACATCAGCAGACGGCACGAGCGAGAGGGAGAGGGGCGAGCGCGAGCCCGCCCGCCAGCATCCACACACGCGATGCCGCAAAACGCCGCTCCATGCGGGAGAGAACGACGCAAAGAGGTCGTGTGAGATGGCAGGTGGGCAAGCGTCTGAGGGGATGGAGAGCAGCAGAAGTGGCGTGGCTCACAACCAGTCGATGGGGGAGGGGGGAGGTGTGGATGTGTGAGGGGTGTGGTGATGGTGGGTGGGCCGGAGTGGCTTAGAGGGGTGGTAAGAGACACTGTGAGCGTTTGCTGAGGGCACATGCATGAAACAGCACGGAGGAGGGAGGGAGATGGGGCAGGGCTGAAACACTAACATCGACGAGTAGCCTCGACGAGAGACGTCCTCAGCACGCTTGCCACACGGATGCTAACACACCGCTGCTCTTGATGCGCTTCACAATCACCCACTTCCCTTCGCCCTTCCCACACACGTCTAGGGAGCTCTACGCAAAACAGTGAGAGTAAGTCTTCATCTGCCTCGGCGCTGTCCACCACCCACTACCACCACCACACCCTTTCACTCGCTAAGACTTGACGCGGGTGAGGAGACCCCAGTCACAGCAGAGGTCGGTGGTGCCGTCGTGGGTGACGCTGGTACGACCCCCTCCTCGTTGAATGAGCTCTGAGTGCCGCAACGTGTGACCGAAAGCGCTCCCGTAGTGACTGCCGTACTCATCGTACTCCAACTCCCGATAGCAGTGTAGCTGCTGTTGCACTCGCTTGCCGCGAAGTCCTGCCAGACTTCGCTTCCGTTGCTGCCATTCTCTGAGGCCGGCGCCCGCCGCTGCATCGCGCTGTGCGGCTGCGATATCGCCGCGAACGCTGGCACGTCGATCGAGTGGGAAGAAAGTGCCTTGCAGACGCACGGACTCGGATGTTGGATCCTATGCAACGACCGCAGCTCTATCGCCGGTGCCGGCACCTCGCCGTCGTCAACTTTGCTGTTGTTACCCTCCGAGACGCTGTCGAAGGCGCTGCTGGGCGGAACGCTCGCGCGAGGACTGTGATGATGATGTAAGTGGCTTTCGCCTGTGTTGGCACTGCGGCTGTGTTGCACGAGGTCGTTGCCAGCCTCTTCGCTCGCCTCTGCGACCATCCCATCGGGACTGCACTTGCCGAGGTGTTTCAACGCAGTCGTGATGGTTGTCGTCGTCATCGCTGTGGTGGTGGCAGGCACCTTCTCTTTCTTAGAATAGCTGCGCGGCAGGTGCGTCTGCGACACGACAGACCCCGAGCTGCTGCTTGACTGAATAAGGCTCAACCGCACAAGGGGACGACGGCCATCAACGACAATCGATGGCTCAGGTTCCTCTACTTCGTTGCTACCATCGTCACCGCTACCGACGCTCTTCGGCGCAGGCATCGCTGTCGCCTCTTCCTCGGAGCTCTGGATGCCAGGCGTGGCAGTTGCGGAAGCCGCACGAGCCGACAGTTGAGTCGGGGTGCTAAGAGCAACAAGTTTACGCTGTACGGTGCGGCTACGACGGCTCTGCTGGTGCAACCGCAGCCGTGCGTGAAAGGTAGACGCCTTCTCGAGCGATGTCGACTTTGCAGTGGTGGTTGTTGGGCACCACAGGCTCTCTTGCTTGCTCACCCGTGAGAGCCGGCGACGCCGCATTCCAGCTTTGCGTGGCTTGGCCGGAGGACCAAAGCTCTGCGACGGCACAGTGCACACGCCGCTGCTGGCGCGGCTGCTGTTGGTGCTAGTCGAAACGCTGTGTGATTCAAACGACCCCAGCACGGGATTATCGGTCCTTTGCAGGTGCTGCGGCTGACGAGAGTGGCCACTGTTGGCGCTGTCCGTGGGCGATGCCACGCCAGCAAGCTTGGGCGGCAGGCAGCTGGAAGAGGATGCGGAGGGCGGAGATGCAGCACCGAGTTGTAGCTGCTGCTGCTGTGGTGTGAGGCCGTGGAAAAACTCGCCGCTGGGCACAAACTCAGAGAGACGCTCCCTAAACGCCAAGTTCAGCGAAACACAGCTCCGCCGCTCCGTCACAAACCTCAGCGCGTCGTCGTAGCTGCGGTTCTCGGATGCCATGAGGTAGGCCACGATGATGGCGGCGCTGCGAGAGATGCCACGGCGGCAGTGCACCAGCACACGGACATGCTCACTCCGTGCGCGCTCAATGAAGCGAAACGCCTTGAGCAGGTGCTCCGAAACATCCTGCGAGTGCGAGTCGCTCATCGGTATCCACTCCGAAATAATGTCATTGTTTTGGGCGATCATCTTCTCCTCCTCCGTCGGGATCAACTCCTTGGCGACATTCAATACATAGCGGATCTTGTGCTGCTTGAGCAGGTCCGGATTAGAGGCGTCCTTCCACGAGCCAACCGCCAGGAGAGAGGTAATGTTGGTCATCGGGTAGGACTCGGCGGCGTTGCGCACCGACTCTTCCTCGAGGAAGATCCGCTGCGCCTCCTGGACAGCCTTTAGGTCAAACGCCGGACTCGTTAGGTTCTGCAGGCGCCGCTTACACTTTGACATGCGCGAGGTTGGCGGCGGCGGCCCCGGCGCCGGCAGGCCAATGCTGCGCATGGCCAGCGGACTCCCAGTCGTGTCAGCGGTCACATTGGGGTTCAGCGTCAGCGGCACCGCATGACGACACATCGAGGTGGACAGCGTGTCGAAGTTGTCGCGTGTACTGCTGAAGGAAAAGATGCTGAAGTCACGCCCCTCTGTGCACCCCGTGTCGAGGCTCACAGTGGTGGTCGGAGACAACGCGAATGTGGGCGAGAACATGGAGTGGTAGTTGGCGAGGTTGGGGGCGCAGTCCTCCAGGCGTAACTCTTTCTTCTGTGGCAGCCCGCTTTCGCCGCCCGCCTCGGACGCAGACGTCGGCGTGTAGGCTTCCTCGAGATACTGTCGGCAAGCGAGGCGGGCGTCCTTCGCAACGCCCGAGTCCGGCGCAACCACCCCTGTTGAGCTCACTTTTGGCCTCACTCTAGGGCTAGAAGGTTGCTCGGTGGACGGGGTAGAAGGCTGCAAGGTGCTCTGGCCCCATCGCCCGGCGGCTGTAGAGCCAGCATCAGGCCAGTCACCCTCACATCCCTTCGCTTGTTCTTGTTGTGGCTGCGAGCAGTGTGAAGATGTGTCCTCGTAGTTTTCAGAGCTGGCACCCAATGCGGAGGTACTGTTCATGATGCAGGGCGACTGTGGGGAGTGGAGAGGCGGTGGTGCTTCAGAGCACTGCTGCACGGGTGACGAGGAGGTCATCCGGCTCTAAAGGCCTATCGGCGCGCTACAAGAGGGGGCTAAATAGGGGGCGGTCAGAGTGACACCGTGTGGGTGCCTGAGCGTTGAAATTATAATGTGGAGAAGCAAATGAAGGACAAAAACACGTGCGCCAAAGCGCCTTGCTGAGGACACAGCGGCAGCAGACGCACCGACGTGCAGACTATCCAACGGAAGGCGGTGGGTGTATGGTGAGTGGAGGAAACAGCGTGTGAAAAGGAAAGGGCCACACATTTCAGTAGGTACGCATGCCTATACTGTGTGGGGAAGGTCAAGGAAAGCGTGAGTGTCGTGCTGAGCTGCGTAGCGTGTGAACACGACCTTCCTTCGCCAGTGAGAGAGCGGTGGTGGGGAACAGATGGGAAGAGGGGGGGGGGAAGAGAGGGAGTTGAGTTACGCCGAAGCCGCGAGCGAGTTAACATATTCCCCTCAGTCGCACCAACTTGTGGATGGCGGGCGCGATCGTGCCGCACACACCGAGACCATACCGGCAGGAACAGAGCGCCTTTCTTATACACGAGCATCGCTACGCATATGGGCAGTGCTTGTGCGGGAACGAGAGTGCGGTGCCACCCGCCCCTCTGGCTTCCCTGTCTCACCTCCCCGTGTTGCCAGTCGCACCCCTTCGCGTCTGGCATACGAGATCACGGCTCGGCCGCTCTGCGGAGTTGACACCAGATTTTATGCAACGCCCCGTGGGCCACGCATGGCAGGTGAGCCAATGGAGTCATGGAGCGCCATCAACATGAAGGTGACCCGTGGCTCCAGCAGAGAAAGAGAAGACCCCCAATGCGAAGCACACCGCCCAGAGCGCTGCTGCACCCGTGTTGTCGGCGGGGACGTGTCGTCCCCAACGCGGGCCGGTAATGGCGGTTTGCGCTGTCGCCCGGTTACGCACGCGGACAGCACGGCGAACAACGCCACCGCTTGGAGAACAGCCGCCGTGACCCCTTCGAGAAGCCACCAGCATTGGTGAGCCGAAACCAGCACGACACGGGCCCCCAACTGCAGTCGTAGGCAACCACTGCAAGCGCACACCTGAGGGGGGGCGACTTCGCTTGTCTTTGGCGAGAGTGCCGCTGCGCCGGCCGGCCGCCTGAGTCGCCGGCACCGCTGCCTGCTTCACGGCGTAGGAGGGGGTGGGCCAGCCAATGCTCCTGCCACCACTTGCACCGCTTCACGCACCAGTCTTCACCCCACTGCCATGGCTCTCCGGCGGTCGGCCGTCCCCCGCCAGCGGCGCGGAACGCGGAGAGAGGGCCCTTGGCACCTCAGACATAGGTGCCTCGTACACCACCCTTCTCAGGTCCGTCACCCCACCAGCGTCGCACAGCGCGCTCGGCCACAGCAAGCCACTTGCTCACCTCTCGTGGCCACAAGATGAATCGCCACCTGGACCTGGCTCGGCGCCGCCCCCACCACGGAGAGGGCGGAGCCGCCCGCGCAACTGCGAAAACCACGGCATCCTGCGACGCCTGCTGCCTCGAGTGTTGCAGCGGCTTCCCCCGACGTCACCGTGGGGCACATGCGCAAAAAGCCTCCACAGTCCCTCCATCCGGCGGCCTCGACCGGCTACAGGGCCGCACACACCCAACCATGCAGCATCCACGGGCCGCTGCACGGTTGGCATGGAGCGGCGCTGGTGGTGGGTCGTCCGCTAAGGTCGCCGCCCACTCCTCGTCCGCTACAGCGGAAGCGCGCCAGCGAACCAGTCCCCAAATGGCGTGCCCCCACCAGGACCTCCAGGGGGGGTGTGGAGGTCCGCTCCTCTCTTCACGCCGTGCGCTGGGTAAGTGCGCCGTGCTAAGCTGTCTCTCATTCTGAGGGGTAGGGCACGGGAGCAGCTTCTCGTCCCTCTTTTTCTCGCTTCCCGCGGCCTCGGTGAGTGTGGCGCCGAAGGACTGGGGTGGAGGGCCGTTCGCTGCCAGTTGGAGAATGGGCTGGCCCAGGCAGGGCTCGTCGTGCTGCGACACCTTGCTTGAGTTCAGCAGGTTGAACGCGGAGGAGGGCTTTCGGAGGAGCACCCGTCGATCCTCTTCGGTGGGTGCCAGTTAGCAAAGGAGCTCCTCAAAGGCGGCAACATCGATGCTCCCCCAGGCCTGCCGCAACTCGTCGCAAGCCAGCATCCGCTTCCTCCCCCCGGCAGCTTCCATGGGTCTGCGGAGAACGACCTTGGGGCGGGTTCGGTGGATGGGGTCCCCGGTGCGATGGGTGTGCCCTCCCCCCCGCAGCCTGATGATCGCGTCATCCGGAGTGAGAACCTCCACGTGCGTAGGACGTCGGCCCTTTCCGCGGTCTTCGAAGCCTGTGTGGTACGGTCGATAGCCGGTGTCATCGATGTTAAGCTCAGCGAGCGTGAGGATTGGTCCTGCAGGAGAAGCCTGTGCGCCGCTGGCTTTCCGGCATCAGCCCATCGGTACTCAGCGGGAGCGCCCCCCCCCCCCTCTGCCTCATGGAGACCACAGCCGCAGGCAGCATGTCCCTGCCTGGCCCAACTCCTCCAGGGCGTGAGAGAGGAGATTGGGATGGAATGGGACCATGCGTTTGCCTGTTCCCCTCATCTCCGCCGGTGCCGCTGCAGCCACCTGCTGCCGTACGACGTAGAGGAGGGGGGAGAGAGCGCCATGAAGGATCAGTAGAGAGAAGGATGGGGGAGGGCTGAGTGCACACCCTTAGAGCTAAAAAGGGGTATACCC
Source organism: Leishmania braziliensis MHOM/BR/75/M2904 (assembly GCF_000002845.2). NCBI lineage: Eukaryota > Euglenozoa > Kinetoplastea > Trypanosomatida > Trypanosomatidae > Leishmania > Leishmania braziliensis. The sequence continues at coordinate 102,135 of NC_009298.2, read as the reverse complement.
TTGCGCATACCACCGTGTGTGCTTCACGTGCCGAGGCATCGAGGAAGAGAAGGCTGATACGCACGCACGACGACGCTGCGCACACATGAGCTTTTACGCAGTCATTCACGCCACTCAACACCACGACTCACCGTTGCTGTGGAAGCTCTCTTTACGTTGCTCCTGCGAGCGTCCTCCTTATTGTTTCCCCCGTCGTGTGAACGAACCCTCACCGACGCCTCCCCTCCCCTCTATACCGCTCGATCGAATACACGGGGAGAGGCACATGCGCACTCACTACGAGGGGTGAGGCGGTGAGGGCAGGAGCGGAATGAGACATACGACGAGTGAGGATGAGGATGCTCGAGGGGTTTGCCTTGGAAACACGTACCATACACACGCACGCCACCCTCCCTACACACGCCAATGCGCGTGTCCCCAGCCGCGGAGGCTACACGCGCATCTAAAGAGACTGAAGGGAGAACAAGGAAGCACAAGCGCCACGCGGCTACGGCAGAGCAGCCGACGCGTACGCAGGAGTGGCACGGCGTGCCTTGATCTGCCTGCACCACAGCCAGAGCTTTTTAGCGGAAGACACCGCGCGGCATCTTCGGCCCATTCAGCGGAAACGGTGTCACATCCTCCAAGTAGCGAACGCGAAAGTCAGTGCTGCGATCCTGCACCGCCCGCACTGCGCCCTGCCGGCCATTGTAAAAGCCCATCACGCGAACGACAAGATCCACCTTCTCACCGCGGCCTAGAGGTCGCCCGCTCGCCGCCCGCGCCTCGCGAATCTTTGGCAGTAGATCGTTCAGGTACATGCTCGTCACTTGGTGGCCATTGTCCGTCGAGCCGTCTCCACGGAAGCCGCGGTCGCCGCCCTTCAGCCCGCGGTTGCCCGCCGTGTACGTCGGCAGCAGCCGCTTGCCATCGTAGTCGTACGCGACGGCGTACGTGTTGCGGCGGCGCGACACGAGGTAGAGAAAAACAAAGTCGCGGCTGTACTTGGGCATCTCAGCCCACCAATCGAGTTGGGAATATGTGTTGATATCGCCTGCCGCCATAGACGCACCCGGCGGCTGTTCCTTCAGAAGTGAGTAGCCGAACTTACTCTGAAAGTAGTCATCGCCGAGGATGCGCTCCGGCAGCGCACGCTCCTCTGCTGTCGCTGCTGCCGCTTCAGCAGTCGACGAGGATGCCGTGGCCGCTTCGCTCGGGTTTGCCTCCGTGCCGTTGCCGTGCGCGCGCAGACGACGATGCTCCTGCTCGTACCACAGGCGCTCGTTGAAGCCACGCTGTGACACAAATCCGTCCTGCGCCACCAGCTGCTTCAGCTCCGCCTGGATTGTGTCGGTGCGGCTGCGCTGCAGCACTCCACCAATGTCCGCCTGCGGTAGGCGAGGATGCACACTGCTCATCTCGTCACCATTAACGCCGTCGGCAGCGGCCGAACCAGCACCACCAGCGCGGAAGGCCGTGTTGTACCCTTGCTGCTGCTGTTGCTGCTGCTGCGCCTCTAGCGCGTCGTTGGCGGAGCGGATGAGAAACTCATTGAAGTACTGCTGACCACCCTGCTGCGGCTTCAGCAGTGCTGGGACACGGCGGTACTTATCCGGGAACATGCCAGCGCGCGGACGCGGCTTACCACGGCGCAGTAACACGGCGGAGTTCTTCAGCATCGATGGCCCTCGAAGGTACGGCAAACACTCTGAAAGAGAGTGAGGAGGAGATGGGAGAGAGGGAGGGGGGGAGGGGGAGAGGGGGGCTGGGGGGATGACGTAATGGCGGGGCTGAGGAAAGAGTGATCGGTGAGTGATCACTGCCACACCATAATGGATGGAGTTAAGAGGAGGGAGGGAAGGAGGGGCCCGGGGGCTTTTGTAGAGAGGAGACCTACGAAGGTAAGGCCCAGGGAGGCGAGCGAGGACATACACGATCAAACCCCAGCAGTGAAGTGTGCGTGTGTGTGTGTGTGTGTGTGTGGGTGTGAATACCACAGAGCGAAACCAAGAGTGCTTCTCTCTCTCTCTCTCCGGGCCATCTGCGCAGGGCTCTTTCTTAGCGTACTGCGATGAAAA
>NC_009298.2:69681-99978 GCF_000002845.2 Leishmania braziliensis MHOM/BR/75/M2904 | reverse complement strand
GCCATCTGCGCAGGGCTCTTTCTTAGCGTACTGCGATGGAAAAGGGGGTGGCCGCCGGGGGAAGGCCCATCCATCACCACAGTTCTTCGCTATGCGTCGTCAAGTGACAACGAACAAGAGAGATGTCAGGCGGTTCGAGGAGGCCCATTGGCTTTCTTGTCTCAGCGTGGCGCGTGCATCCCGTCGGGGAAGCGGGGGAGAGAGAGCTGAAAAGAGAAAGAGGGAGGCAAGAGAGAGAGAGAGAGAGACACGATGAGCACACATACACCACCGTCAGCGTCTGTCGCCACGCTATACTTCAAGTACGCAACCTCTCTCCCCAACCACCGCCCTGTCTCCTCATCTCAGCACCCGCGCAGACAGTACTTACTACTACCCTTCTGCAACAGAAAGCCGTACTCGTTCAGCTGGCGGAGCATCGCAGTGGCGCTGCGGCAGCCGACTGACTCGCACACGTCCAAGATCGCCTGTTCTGTAAACAGATTTACACCGTTCTTCTCCTCCACGATGGCAAGCTTGAGCCGCTGCAGCACAGCTTCACGCAGGCTGAGCTTTGCGAGCTTCTTGCCTGCACCGGCCTCCGCCGAACCGGCCGCGGCGCCGACCGCAGCCGAGCCCGGGGCGGCAAGACCGTCGAAAGAGCGCAGACAAGACTGTAGCAGTTGCACGGCGTACTCGGCATCTTCGCGGGTGACCACGTGACGCAGCTCCAGTTTCGCTCGTGCCTCGGCGACCCGAATGAGCGCCTGCAGGTAACGCGGAGTCACGGTGGCCTCAAGCCCCATGGCGGGTGTCGAAAATGACCCCGAGACGCTGCCACAGTCTGAGAAGCGACCTGCCTCACCACCCCCACCAGCGCGGCTATCCGTGACACCGTGCGTGAATCCGTACTGCGGCTCGGGTAGGTGCTGACGCTGCGCAAGGTAGTGCGCCTGCAGGACGTCGCATGCCTCACGGCAGAGCGTTGGCTGGCACTGCGAGCGGCAAAAGAGCAGAAAGCGCTGAACGAGCGGGAGGGGCAGAGGGCCCGCACCGCCACTGCGTGCCAAGGCGTTGTGGCCGCGGCCCTGCCCGTCGCCGTCGTCCCCTCCTGCGGGCCCACGGCGGTGCCACTGGAGAACGTGTTCGGTCAGCGCCTGCTGCGCCTTGCCGTTGGTCCCGTGCGAGTTGCGCAGGCACGCGATAATGTCAAAGCGGCTGAGTAGCGCAGGGGAGAGGTTGACATTGGCGGCGAGGGACTTGCTCACGTCGAAGCAGCCGCCGATGGGGTTGCCGGCCGCCAGTATGGAGGTGCGCACGGGCATGGAGAAAATCATTCCCGCCTTGGCGAGGCTCACCGTTTCCTGTTCCATAACCTCCAGCAGCGCTTTGTGCTCCTGCACCCCCTTGTCGATCTCGTCGAGACACGTGATGCCACCATCGCCGTGCACTACGGCACCGGCCTCAAACGTCGTCTCGCCCGATACGGGGTCCCGTGTCAGCGTCATGGTGAGGCCGCAAGATGACGAAGTGTGCGCGCACACAAACGCGCTGCGTGGCGCCACTGCGCAGGCTGCCCGAAGCAGCTGTGACTTGCCAAGACCGGGATCGCCGACCAGCAGGACATGGATGCTGCTGCGCGTCTCACCGCCGTTCTTGTCACGGTTGCCACCCACAATAGAGAGCAGCAGCGCCTGCTTCACCAGCTCCATGCCAAAGATTGACGGCGCCACTGAGGCTGTCAGCCGTGCAAACCACTGCGGGTGCCGCGCCACCTCGTAAAAGCGCCCTGCCTCCTCGGCAGACCAGCTGTCCAATCCGGAGGAGAACGCGGAGGCACGGGCACCCGACAGCAGCGTTGGGATGGCCGACGTGGTGGCCTCCGCCGCGATGACTGTCGGCCTGACTCTACCAAGCTGTGCGGCAGTGCCAAGTATCAGCTCGTCTTCCGCCTCCCCTTCACCGTCGCCGTGCAGGCAATCACCAGTGCCCGCGCCGTCTGCGAACGTGGCGGCCCCGACGCCGTGTGCAGGTCGCCAGGGACCATCACGGTGACCCCCAGTTGCAGCCAGGTGCACCCCACCGCGTTGGCGGTGCTGCAGCGCCGCGATGCAGCTCAAGGAAGATGAGCTGGAGAAGGTCCCCTGACTGCGCAGACTCCTCACCGACCTGGCGCGCAGGCACACCTGCTGCATGCCGCCGCTTTGCTTGCCCTCTCCCCGCCGCGTCTCTAACACGCCGCACACGCAGACGCAGTCGCCTACCGTAACGGCGTCGAGCCACGGTGGGCGCAGCTCCACCTCGATCATGACATGCATGTCGCCATTGCCCATGCATTGGCTGCCGTTGCCCCCGCCGTGCTGCTGAGTGGCGGCGCTGCCGCCGCTAGGCGAGGTCAGCGACGAGGACACGTCGAAGAAGGTCGTATGCTCTTGCAGCCGGAGCAGCTGCACTTCCTCGCACACCGCCTGATCCGTTAGCGGGGCCCACTTGTAGCCGCGGCAGCGCGCGCTCGCACACGGGCCTGGGTAGGTCAGAACGCCGTCTTCGGTCGTCTGCTCCTTCACAACGCCGCAGTGGCCGCAGCGGTACGCCATACGCACACACGAGATGCGCGTCGGGCTCATGCGGACGACCGTTCCTTTGATCGTCAACACTCGCCCAAGCAGTGCGGCGCCGATGTGATCGAACGGCGTTGCGTGGCGCATATCGCCGCTCACCGACGCGTACACACGACGAAGCGCTGGTGCTCTCGATGCCGCTGGCACGACTGCGGAAGACGTGGTGGGGTGTGTGCCACCGTCGCTTTGGCATTGCCTGTCGCCCTGTGCATTCATTGAGGAGCTTAGCTGTCGCGCTTCGTGCTGGTACAGCCACACGGCGGCGAAGAACTCGACGAGGGCTAGCACGATGCATGGCTGTTCGAGCAGTGCGGTGCGCATTACCGGTGCCAGCACATTGCCAAACTCATTTGTTGGGTCTTCCGCCACGTCCCTGCCATCACCACCGCGGTGTCTGTGGCAGCGCCTGCCAGGCGCTGCAGGGTCGAGAAGACGGAGAACGACAAAGTCCGTGAGGGCCACCGTGGCGGCTGTGGATGCCGTCACCATCTCCGGCTGCACCTCGGGAATGGCGAGCGGGTACACGTCCAGTTTGCTCAGGAGCGGCTGAAACACCTCCCACATGGTCTCGACGATTGAGTCCGTGTAGCGCACCGCTCCGGCGAGGGGGGTGCCGCAGTGTATTTCCCATAGCGCGTCCATCCACGCATGGGCCTTCGCCGCTGCCGCTGGCGGCTCGGTGGGCGTGGCGCCGGTAGTCCTACCGCTGCCATCACCACCCCGTTTGCCTTGCATGACGAGCCCAGCAGTTTTGTGCAATGAAGAATCTTTTTGTAGAAGCAAAGTTCTACGTGCATATGTGTGTGTGTGTGTGTGTGTGTGTGTGTGTGTGTGTGTGTGTGCGCAGCGTAGTCGTGCAGCTGCCACGCCTCGGAAACAGAAGCTGAGGGCTTGGTGTACGAAGAGAGCTCACGGAGAGCGAGCGAGAGTGGTTAAGATGAGTGTGAGGTGAAGAGGAGGGAAGTTTGGAGAAACGTACTCTTCGGCTTCTGCACCTGTGATCGGTTATGTGTCCTGGTAGTCGTTCTGGAGGTTGAGAGGAGGAGGGAGGGGGGGGAGTGGTTTGCCGTCTAAGAGCACTGCGAGTGCCTCCAGCGAACCTCCTTTGATTTTCTGCTTGTGCAGGCGTGTGTGCCTCGGAATTTCAGCGTATGCATGTAGGCGCCTGCGATGTGTCATTGGTGGCGACGCTAGCGCGTCAGTGACACTGCGGGGAAGTTTACGTGAGCTTGAGCGGGTGCGTGGAATGGTGGTCGAGGCGCCTGAGTTTACGCGCACGTGAGCCTGTGTGTCAGCCCATGATCGAGGCAGAGAGAGGGAGGAGGTGAGGGTGATAAGAGGCAAGAAAGAGCGGGTGCATGGCAGCGCCTCGTTTCCTCTCTTGTCTCTCGGGAGTGAGTGTACACAGAGAAGTGGGGTGCTCAGCCTGGCGCGCCGAAGTGGCTGTGGACAAGAGAGGGGAGAGAGGGTGACCGCATGTCACATCGCGGCACGTCACCATCGACGGCTACGTTGTGGTTGTCGGGACGTAATTTCGTTTGTACTCCCCCTTTTTTCCGCGCTATTCCACATTCCTTAGGCGCTCATGTGGAGGGGGGGGGGATGTAAGCTCAGCGAAGATGCGCGCACACGCACCTGGGAAGACGCGGTAGAGTCAGAGTAGCCGCCGCATCAAACTACTGGGGGTGGGTAGCCCGAAAGATGATCACTCGCCTGAGCATGCGTGGGGAGGGTGGGTCAAGTTCTGTGAAGAACGTTTGCAAAATGGGATTGCAGTGGGTCGAAGTAAGACCGCGGAGGAGGAGGAAAGACCGAGAGGGAAAAAGAGAGAGTGACATGCAGAACTGAGCGAGAGAGTCGCTTCGTTCTCTTTGGCCCTTCTGGGCTCACTGCCACTCTACAGCCCCGCAGCCGTATAGCCTTCTCTCTCCCCCTCCCATCCTCCTCCGGCCCTTCCTCTTTAGCGGCGCTCATATGAGGTTTTTCGCCTTCAGCATACTCGTCAGCGTTCCATCCAGCATCATCTTCTTACAGATATCATAGCCACCGATCAGCTCGCCGTCTAGGTACACCTGCGGGTACGTCGGCCAGTCGCTGTACGCCTTGAGCCCCTCGCAGACCTCGTCGTCGTCCATGATATTGAAGAAGGTGTACTTGATGCCGAGCTGGTTGAAGAGGTCGACCAGCTGTGCGGTAAAGCGGCACCGCGGTTGCTCCGGGGTGCCAGTGAGGAAGACGACGAGGCGGTCGTGAGAGATGATGTCGTGCAGATCCTTCGCGAGGTCGCCTGCCACGTCTGATGGGGAGCGGTGCACGGGAGAGGTGTGAAAAAACGCCGCTGATATGCGCTGCGCTGCTGTGAACGTGGGCAACGAGAGGGATGAGAAGGGTATGGCGCTCGTCGACGAGTACGTCGCGGCAAGGGCCGCGCTTGCCGTCGGCGGCAACCCTCGCGGCACGCAGGCCAGGCAACCACCCGCAGAGAGGGGAAGTCTTCGACTCACCGAGCGCATGGATAGGGAAAAACAGGAGCGGATACGAAGGGGGGGGGGTCAGACAAACGAGAGGATCAATGAGGTGTCGGCGAAGGTAGGCGGTCGCTGAAGCGCGAGCGAGGGATAGGCGGGAGAGTAGCACTGCAGAAAGCCGGGGAGGAATGGTTGGGTGGGCGCGGCGCAGGGGTGTGTACGTGGCGCTTGTGTGAGGGAGGGGAGGGGAGAGATGAACAAGAAAGGAAGAGACGTGCGTAAAGCGAAAAGGCGAGAGAAAAGTGAGCGAAGAGTGTGGGTGAGTCCGCGACAGTGCGCTGCTGAATGGCGAACGAGTGATGACCTCGCAACGACGCCCGTCTAGGATTAGGGAGAGGTGGTGTGGAGTGGAGTGGAGTGGACGTGGTGGTGGTGGGGGGCCCGGCACACTTTGTCCCTCCCCCCGTTAGCAGGCCAAGAGAGGAAATGAAGAAGTGCGGATGTGCTTTCCATAAACCACATCCGCACTTCTTCATTTCCTCCGGCACACCCTCCTCCCCTACGCGGGTCGCTACCACGGCGCCGGTGCTGGGGCTCCTCGCTTTGCGTTTATTTATGTTTACTCTGCTCTTCTCGTTTCGTCCTGTTGGCGTTGACTGACGTCTTGGGGAGAGGGCGCAAGAGCCGCTTGTGGCGCCCTTCGGTGAGGGCGGAATTTGGCGGGACGGGGAGGAAGTGCGACAGCCCGATATTTTGCAGATGCCACGGCCACTGCTTCACCCGCCGCCCCCGCCCTCCTTCTCCCCTATCCACTCCGGCGGCTAAAGTACCACTTCGCACGCGTAGTGAAGAACGCCGTCGGCGTACGCCAGCGCACGTACACGTGGCAGCTTTGTGGTCACCGTCGGAGGAGCACCGGGTGCTGGTAACCGCAGAGAGCGCGGCGGCGATAGTTCATACACGATGGGGGAGAATACGGCCGTTGCCTCCTCGCCTTCAACGACGTCTTTGTCCGCCGCGTCCAAGGCCACGCCGCCGGGCCTCGTCGTCCCACCATCGAGCACTGCACACACGCCGCACGCCGATGGCCCCGTAAGAGCGCTCGCATCGTCTGTGGAAGTCGCCGCGAGCGGGACGTACGTCGCGCACAGTGGACTGCGGCGGAGGCTAGCGTGTGACATGGGTGGCGGCGACGCTGATGCAAGCCACTCCGTGACTACCGGTGCATCATGCCAGACTTCTTCTTCGTCGAGCGCTGGCGGCACTACGAGCGCCTCCTCGGCTGCCCAAACCGGTAGGGACGGGTTCCTGCAGTCGTACAGCAGCCACCAGCAGTTGCCGTCGCAGTCGCTGCTATTGCTGTTCGCATCGCTCTGCCATGACTGACCACGGTGCTCCACCTTCGCGGGAGCTACGTGAGTGTTGCTCCTCCGCCTGCTCCGCTGATTGTGCATCAGCGTCACAAGGTACGAGTAGCCGCTGCCACCACCAACTGGTGATGTCTGCAGGGCTGCTGCTGGCGTTGCAGCTGCGAAGGATGAATCCTCCACTACAGACGTCACGCACCAGTTCGAGCACCATTGAGAAGGCGAGGCGGTAGCAGCAGCAGTTCTACCGCCTACCCCGTCTGTAAGCCGTGGCGGCAGCACAAAGAAGACCGTTGGGGTGACTGTTGCGGAGGTGTAAAGACCAACGTGGCGACGGAAAGCAGCCGCAAAGACGAGACCCATCGGCCCTGTCTCAGCGCTACTTGCGCGCTCATGCGCTGGTGCGGGCGGCGGCGCGGGGCGAGGATGCGACGACTCGTGCGCTGAAGCGTGCTTGAGACGAGGCAGGCGCCGACGCACATCGAACAGGCGCGGAGTGCGCCGCACAGCGTGCCTCAGCTCTGCTAAAGAAGACGCAGCAACACCGTCTCCTCCGATGCCTAGTGTGTCTTCGTCTCCGGGTGGTATGGCCAACGGCACGCGCCAGGCCGACTCGCGTTGCACCGAGGACAACCACACACAACTACACGGCCGCCTCGCGGAGCGCCCTGCGGCGGCAATGCCGCTGCCCACGTAGATGTCATCCACGCGCTGGCAGAGAACGTACATGTCGGTCAGACCACCGCTGGGGTGGCTTGGAGCATAGCTGCACGGCAGGATCGCTTCTACCGCCTTCCAAGCCGGTGCTATCGGTAGAGCACGATACGAGTGACACGGCCGTTTGAGTGCCGTGACCACGTCGAGGCCGTCGTGGTGGTGGCCATGCTGCTTGTGCCACGTCAAGGGTGTGCGGCTGGCAAACACAGCGTCCTCCGCGTCCTCCAGGAAGATGGTGCTCTGCAACCACTTGGCAGTCGTGCCAGGAGGCGATTTGGCTGTGCTGAGGGGTGAGGGACGCATGATCGTGATAACTGAGGCGGCATCGCCAAGCCCTACCACCGGACCAAACGCCACCTCATCGCTCACAGTTGCCTCGTCATCCTCATCGCCGAGCGTGTCAAAACTTGCAGAGAGCCAGCATGAAGAGGTGAGGTCGCGGTGCGGCTGCGGCAGGACAAGGCACCGCCGCCCTCCCCCCTCACCAGCAGAGATGCCACGAGCAGCACCGCGCTGACTCCACTGTTCTGCCACCAAGTGACGCGCGTCATCTTCTTCGCCGCTGCTGGACGATCGCGCCAAGGCGGTTGCCCATGGCACCTGCTGCGCGAAGGACGAGACGGCCAACAGCTGACACTCATGACGGCCGCGAAGTAGCAGACTAGCGCGATCGGGTGACGGTTGCACGGATGCCCATCTCGAGCCGCGCGGCTGAAGCAGTGGCGAGGGTAAGTGAAGAACACGAGACGGGATGCGTGTGGCGCTGTCCATCGCGTGAACGGTGTGTAGAGACTTCGTTCGTAGGAACGAGGGTAGACGGTTCTCTCGGGTATCCCTCCGGGGGCTCTACCGGTGAGCACGCTTTCCACTACGTGTGTAGGTGACTGGGCGAAGCAGTGCTGATGGGCGAGCATCTCAGCACGTCGTGGCGGCGGGAAGAGAAAGCGATAGAAAGAGAGGGTGGTGGGTGGATGGGCGATGGGGGGAGGGAGGGGCGTGAGCTCGCATACGGAACTTCAGGGGATTCCATCGCTGTGATGCATGACAGAGGGCGTTCATCAAAGTGTGCGCAATCACCTGAAGACTGCATTTTCCAGCGTGTTCTCCGCTGTGCAGCGCGAGCCACTAAGGGGAGGGATGATAGCGTATCAGTGCTCGTCTTCTTCTTGTCAGATCCACTCAAGCGCAACCACAGCTCTCCGCCTGGTGTCTGGCGTGAAGAGCATAGGGAGCGAGGACGAGAGAGGGGAGAGAGACAGGGGGGCGGCACTCTCGTCCCTCTACGCTGGATGTGCATCGATGTGCCCATTGACTGCTTTGGGGCCCCCTTCCCTCCTCAGATTCATTTCTGTTGATCAATGGATAAGGTAGTGCATCAGCAACCACCACAGCTGCAATGTGCTTCTTGGCGCAAGCCCATAATCAGGATCCGTACGCATGCGCACCGGTCACTCCCCCCTCCTCCATCGCATGTGAATCGCACGCTCATTCTTGCCATCGCTGCTGTTTTCCTCCCCATCACGTGCTTCGGTAGCCGCAGCGTTACTCCTTCACGTCTCCAGACGTGGGCAGTCCAGCCCACACCTTGAAACCGTCATACGTCACCCACTGCAGTGCCGTCAGCGAAACCACCATCAGCAGACGGGGTGCCAAACCCTTCCACATCCCGCGCCACCCCACCGTACGCATCAACTCAAGAGCACCGTGCACCGCGCTGCGGAATGCGGTGCACGGTGCTCTGGCTTGACCGATGCTGCTGCACGGCGCGTCCGCGATTGGATTGGCCACCAGCGGCGTCGGATTCAATGTTAATGCAGACGCCCTCTGGTTCATTCTCGACAGCACCGTGTCCGCCGGGTGTGACACGACGCCGCAGAGCAGCCCTGCCAGCACGCCAGCGAGCAAACTTACGACCAGTTTCTCCGTGACGCCAGGCGCCGCAGCGTCCATGATGCCAAGGCGATTGAAGAGGGACTGCAGCCAAGCGACGATAAATTCAAAGGAGGAGAACTTTATCATAGTATATGGCACCTGCCGGCACCAGAGCGGCACCAGTCCCTTGTAGAAGCCGTGCAGCCCCTCTCTGTCCCACATGCGTGGCAGGGCAGTACGGAGGTGCCTCGGAAAGGAGGGCGAAGTCTGCATGCGAATTTTTACCGCCTCCCATGGTGCCAAGCCGAGATCGGCAACAACCTCGGCCAGGCAGCTCGAGAAGAGAAAAATGAAGAACTGGTAGAGACTGGAGGAGTGAGCCGCTGACGACAGCGCGGGCGAGCTGGCTACCCCTTCCGCGGCGGCACCTGGCGCCTGCACAGAGGAGATCAGCAGCTTGTACTTCAAAAATTCGTAGAGAGAGAACTTGACGGAGCCTTGAATGCCGTATCCCCACAGCATTGGCAGCCACCCGCGGAACAACAGCGGCAGTGCGCGGAGGATGGAGCCTCCAGCCTCAACGCAATAGAGATGAGTAAACCCATCCATAAAGCTGCGGTACTCGCCCACCTGCACGCGACACTTGAGGATGTCGATAGGGGCAACGACGAGGTGGACCATCCCCACCGTCATGCCGCCCAGAAAACAATAGACAAAGTACTGGAATGAATGTAAGCGTACCGTGCCGGTGGCCGGGTCGATGTTGGACGCGGAGGTGGACCGCCATATATACGTCGTCAGGAGAATTCCTGTGAGCACCGCCGCAGCCGCCGTGGATAGAAAGCTCTGGAAGCAAACCCTCTCTCGGGAGCTCAGGGTGGGGGAGACGTGCGAGCTCGCCACCACTCCACTGGTGGCGCCAGGGGGCAAGAGGGACGTCGTGGCCGTTGTATTGGTCACATCCGCTGCCGTCGTCGAGCTTCCACCGACCCCTGCCATTAGCAACGAAGCGAGGCCTGGCTCATCGGCGCGGTCACCGTGTCCGTTGACCTCGCTGCCGTTTGAGCCAATGTTGCGGTTGTGCACCTCAAAGCCAGCCGACATGGACGCTTTGCGTTTACTGGTCTCTGGCTGTGGGTATTCGTTCGAGTTCGCATGCGTGTGCATTGCGGAGTAGCCGCCGCTGCTGCTGCTGCTGACGCTGACGCTGCCGCTGACGCAGTGGAAACAGAGGTGATCAAGCAAGACAGGCCCCCCCAAAAAAAAATGACGAAGTAGTTCGGCTCGCAAAGTGTGTAGCGTCTCAGTACGAAGCAACACCGCATGGTACAGGCATAGATAGCCGCGGCTCGCTCAGGGAGAGAGAGAGGGTAGAGGGCCGCCTTTGAAAAATGCAACAGAGAGAGCGTGAGGAGGAGATGGAGGCACGAGAGTGCGCATCAAGTGACGTCAAGGAGCACGCGAGCCAATGATGTTAGCTTCAGCGCGGTAGTTCTGCCATAGAAAGCTTAGTCAAACCCCCACTCTATCCCCGTCTCCGGCCTGTCATAGGCACCAATCAAGTGGGGTGAGGCGGCACCAGGCATACTGTAGAGTAATGTGTCGACTCCGCCATCTCAAGCACAGCCTCTGCCATCCACTCTACTCAAACCCCACCCCCACCCGTTTTGCAGGCCGCCTCAAAGCAGCCTTTGCTATGCCGATTGCCACGTGGTGCATCCCTTGAGGCTGCGCAGGCTCTCCCCACCTGGTGGGCTGCGAGGATTGGGCTAGATGCGCTCGAGCCACGCTGGCGCTCTGCCCATTCCATGGCCGGCACAGGCCTGTACACTGTCGCAGACCGCTCCCACGCCACACCATCCACGACCTGGCCGCCGGCATTGGTAGCGCCGTGCCGCGCTGACTTCCCCATGTGTCGTAGTCGCTGGGCCCTGTCACCGCCAGGGGCGGTTCGGCATGGTCGGGGGTGACCCCCCCCTCTCTTCCCGTCCTCACGGCTGAAGGGGAGGGGAAACAAGAGAAGGAAGGGCTGTGCCACCGCTTTTAGGGGTGTGGGCGACTGAGTGGGCGTGCGCAGCCGCAGCCGCAGTGTGTGTGTGTGACAATACTCTGATTCATCTTGGGGCACGCGAGTCCGTGCCTCTGTGTGGATGTGCATGCGTCACCGAGAGAAGAGCCACCACGATGTCGGGGGGTGGGGCAGGCAGGATAGGAGGAGGTGTTGAGGACAGGGAATAAGAAGGGTGTTAGAATGTGTGTGGGTGGTGGTGGCTACGAGGTGGTGTGTTGATGACACGAGTGAAGTTTGATCGCCCACAAAAAAAACAAAGCAAAACGACAGAATAACGGCCCAGTCACGGTGAACAGCCCAGCGTTGCCCACGTCGACGCGTGTGTGCAAGGTGAGAGGTGGTGAGGTGGGGTGGGCAGCAGCAGCACTGGAGGAATTCAAGGCAACGCTTCGATGCACCCCCGCCACCACCCTGTGGTTCCTTTGCCTCCCCCATCCCCACAGAGCTCGCTGCATTCCACAGGGGTGCCGGGTTTTTCCGCTCTCGCTTTCGAGTCATATCAGCGGACATCTCAGGGACAACACTCTCGGCAGCGGCTGCAGCACCCAGCAGGAGTAAAATTGGACCAGTCTAGACAGAGGCACACAATATTGTGTCATCTACTCATCAAAGCACGCACCACAGCGCCGTCGCCAGCCGCGTCGTGCAGGGCCGCGTGCCATTCGTACAGGTGGTGAACAGCCGCTGGCGAGAGAGGCGCGTGAGCCTCTTGGGCAGCGGTCGGAGCCCCACAAAGGCCTTTGAATGTGGGTGCCGTGACGCCCGAGGCGCAGGAGGCCATGCACACGTACAGCACACGCATCAGCGCATCTTGCTGGGGGATGGTCAGCTGAGCTACAAAGATCGAGCGCAGCCGCAGTAGGGTTCCTCCAGCGCTAGAACCAGCAGAGCGTATGATGTCCCCCTTGGCACTGCAGGAGTCTGTGCCATTACTGCTCTCTGCAATGGGGGCTGCGACACCGACGCTACAGCAGAGCTGCACGTCCACATCGTGGAGCAGGGCCAGCACACGACGTGCATCACCGATGGAGAGGCTCCGCAATAATGTCGTTTCGAGCGCGTCTAGCTCGGCGCAGAGCGTTGCTACCAGAGCAGGAGAGGCACAAGCCGGCGACATCTGGAGAGGGAAGTGGTGAGCAAAGACAGGGGAGAACGCGGGAGAAGAGTATCGCTTCGTACACGGGGGAGCATTCGTCGCTGTTTCGTCTTTAGCGTAAGTTTGCGCTTCGTTCCCACTGTCGTTGCGCATACACGCCTCAGCAGCAACGGCAGCGGAATGCGTGACGAGGAAGGAGAAGAGAAGGCGAAAGAATGTGAGCGAGGGAGAGAGAATGGCACAAGAAGGAAGGCAGGAAAAAAAAAATACGTGAGCCGCACCTCTCTCGACTGTGCCAGGCCCCTCATGCGTGGAGCAGGGGGAGGGGGACTCATCTACACGCATGACTTGTCTCAGAGGGGAGTGAGGGAAAGGAAAAGGAGAGGTAGGGAGGAAGAGGCCGCCTCTCCCCTTCTTCCCTCCTTTCCCCCTTATTGCGTGCCACTCTCCATTGCAAGTACGCAGGCGTGTTGTTCACAAATGTGCCGTCAGTCTCTCATCATGAGTTTCTTGGCGGGGTTTAAGCGGCTGGCTCTCGCACAGCTCAAGAAACAAGTGGATGGCGCGTGCTTGCGTGCTTTCGGCGCTCATTGTCCTCCCCGGCCCTCTTCCCCCCAAATTCCTTTTCTCTCGGAACCGGCAACCGTCTCTCTGTGGGATCCTCCTCCTCCTCCCCGACACTTTTAACTTCAACGGAGAAGATGGTCGTTGCCGCAGCGCCGCCCCCTCTCTCACTGCTGTTTCCGTATTGCCAGCAAGCATGGCAATACGAGCCATCGCGGCAATGCCAACATGAGACGGAAGCTGCAGGAGAGAAGAACGAGGATAAGCTCTCAGCGTACGCGCACCGAGAGCTTATCCTCGCAGCCAACCAACATAATCGGAGAGCGAGAGAGGCAGCGAGCAGTGAGAGCGATCATGGCGGCGTAAGGGGTGAGGGTAGAAAGGAAAAGAGGGGAATGGGGGTGTGTGGAGTAGGCCCGAACAACAGAGACAGAGAGAGAGAGAGGTCAAGGCCCACCAGTGGGCTAGAGGGCGACGGCGACGGCAATGAGAGAACCACGCTGCAGCAAACAAGATGCCACGAAAGAGAACGTTATGAAGGTGCGTGTGCGAAGTACCTGGCAGAGGAGGGTAAGGTGGAGAAATGGGAGCAGAGCGAGCTGGAGAAGCAGCAGCTACTGCCCTCCCACGGCAAGGGAGGGGGAAGAACTCCCCTTCGCTCGTTGTGTACTGTGTCTCTTGCTCCGTCTCGCCTCGTCCTATCCATCCGACACAAACGTGGCTAAGCCCACTTGGCCCCTGCAGCGCATGGACGCGAAAAAGAGGAGAGGGGAGGGAGGGGGGACGGCGGCTAGGGAGGGCAGCGTGCCGTCCCCGCGAGGGAAAAAACAACAGAATGAACACAAAGGAGGGAGAGGCCGAGGAAAAAGAGGCGCAGCGGAGGGAGGGGCACACTCCCCCTTCCCCCACATACAATACACGCCGCAAAGACTGGGCGTGACCGCAATAGGAGCCTCCTCTCACTCGGAGGGAGAAGAGGCACCATCGACCACACACAGGGATGCGTGCAGCCCATGCGGAGAGAAGAGGAAGGAGGGGGAAGCGAAGACTCATCGGCGCCTACTTCGCTCTTTCGTGAAGGCGGAGTAGGCGCCACCAAAACAGCAGCACGAATCGGAGAGAGAAGGGAAAGGAGGAGGAGGAGTGACACACACACACACGCATCACACGCGTTAATGTCATCGCACACCACCCAAAAGACGTACCGCATGGGCAAAGAAGCGACAACAGGACGAGCTACAGCGGCTCGAATGCATCAGCGCACAGGGCGATGCGTCTTCCCCCTCCCCGCGCTCTTCACCGTCGCCCTGTGCCTTCTCTCATGTATTCGTCAAAGTCACAGGCCGACGGTGAAGAGCGCGGGGAGGGGGAGGAGAGAGACCAGGAGTGAGGAAAAGGGAGAGGAGATGTGGGAGTTAGTGTTCTTCCCTGCCCACTGCCCATTCCCTATCTGACCTTGCTGACTGGGGACCCCGCATACTCCTCCTCCCAGCCTACAGGTTGTCCTTGTGGAGTCTCAAGCGGACCCACATTCCTCCCTCCCTCCCTCCCTCCCTCCCTCCTCCTCTCGAGCCCGCCTCCAGCGCAACTGCGACACGCCTTCCTCACGCGTGGATATGTAAGGACGAGAAGTGCTGGGGGGGGGGGCGGGAAGAGGCGAAGGCGAGGGGTGCCACTGTTTCTCTCGCTCGACCTGGACGTCGATGCACATGTGCGTGCGTGTGTCTCTTGTTTTCCCCTCGCTCACCTGCTTGTGCGTGTCGCTCACAGGCACTCAGCGCTGCGCTTTCGCCTGTGGGCTCATCCTCACTATGTCGCGTGTCCGCAGCGCACAGGCATGGCAAGGCACTAGTCCTACGCCGACTTCTTCGCTCTCTCGGAGGCGGCCTTGGCGAACATCTTGCGGCGCTGAGCGAGCATATAGGAGTACATGACGTAGCTGCCATAGGGGTAGACGCCGAGGAGGATGAACCACACGCTGTTGTACCACGAGAACGTGAAGTTCAGCTTGTTCGGCATCTCCACTGTCCATGGCTTGTGCTTCTTGATGTACGGCAGCGCCTTGTAGAGGCAGCCGATCTCACCCGTGATGCCGACTGGGTAGAGGACCATGAAGGCGGAGTAGCGCAGCCATGTCAGCGGCGGAGCAGTGGTGTTGAGGAGGTTCGCACCGTAAAAGGAGTAGCGAATGACCTCGCTGAGGCACCAGGCGACCACCATCTGCACAAAGGCGAGGCTCCGTGTCGCCTCCGTGTCACCGAGGCGCACGGCACCGTACAGCACGATGAGGCGCGACAAAACCTGCAAGAGGGTGGTGCCGACGGGACTGCGCACGATCCCGAAGGCGGCGTGGAGGATTTCGGCAAGGGCGCCGGTCTGGGCAACGCACAGGAGCTGCGCAATCTCGGGGTAGACAGACGCAGCGTCGCCGCCGTCCACGAAATGCTTCACTACCTTCACGAGGATAGCACCCCAGCCAACACACATGCTCGCGTTGTAGGCGAGCAGGTACATGTCCCGGATGCCCATGGCTGTGAGGGTGTGTCTGCTGACTTAGGGAAGCGGCTAAGGGGACGAGCTGAGGGAGAGGAGAAACCACACAAAAAAGAGAAAATGACGCGATAACCTGCGCAATGAGGTGTGTAGGCGCATATTTATGAGAGAGAGGGAGAGAGGGAGAGAGGGAGAGAAGGTGGCGAGAGCAACGGCAATGTTGAAGGTGGCAGATTACACGGAGAGCGAGGGAGAGATCCACCAAGAAAGCGAGTAGGAGAGGGAGAATAGGGGGGGAAGGGGTGAGGGAGGAGGCAATGATGCTTCTCCTCTTGCAGACCCGCACTAACACAAGCTCGCAGAGACGCGCATTTGGGGGGGGGGGTGTTTGAGAAGTCCTTTTAGCGTCTGCTACTGACTCCCAACGCAGCCTTCTTCGGCTCACATTCACAGAACGCTGCTGGAATGGCCTGCCCGCAGCGGGGGGAGGCATACGTCCAAGTAGTCGGCAAGACGTACTGGTGCAAAGCTGGCGCTGATAGGCATGTGGGAGGCCGGGGGGAGGGGGTGGGGAAGGAGGGAGTTTATCCATCGCCGCCGCCGCCGCCGCTACACACCCCAATCGAAGGGTAATGCGATTGGAATCACAAGCCCTGAAGAGGCAGAGCGCATGCCTCTTATCCCATCATCATTGAGTGCGCCGCCGCTTGTGCTTCTTACCACCGCCGCCACCACTGTCCATGCCCATCATGTCCCCTATGAGTGCCTGCCAGTCATCCGCATCCTTTGCGACCTTGTCTGCTGCCAGTTGCCGCTGCTGTGCCACCCGCTCGCGCTTCAGTCGAGCCTGCTCGACTCGCCGTGCCGCCCGCTCCTCCTCTGTCTTGGGGCGGTGACGCAGCTGGGAGTAGAACTTGCCGACTCGCACATGGGACAGCGGCACCGTCACGGTGGTGGTGGTGGTGGTGGTGGCTGTTGAAGGTGATGTTGATACCGTGGTGGAGATAGACGGTGCCGCGGGTACCTTCACGAGCACTGTCTCTTCCAGCGTCAGTCGGTCCACAACGCCCTCCACATACCGCCCGGTCTGTGGATGAATGACGTGGCAGCTCACCCCGCCTTGAATGTCACTGGTGGAGGCGGTTGGTTGCCAGGGCCGCAGCGCCTCACTGTACACGACCTCCTCCACGTTGTGGCCCAAGATCCACGCCTTGTACTGAACCCGGTCAACATCTTTGGCCGGCGGCACGACGCCGGTGATCACACACGGGTACCACTCACGCTCGTCAAAGAGCACCTCGTACGGCGCGGGAAGCAACGCCGATGACGACGAAGCTGCAGTGGACGTGCTAAATGGGGGGTAGACTATGGCGGTCAGCAACTCTCCGGTCTCGGGAGACTTCTCCACTTTCCTCATGAGCCCCGGAGTGACCTGGATCGTCTCCTCGTCGTTCAGCAGCTGGGCGAGGGTGCGCAGCTGCACCTCTACCTCCTCCACCAGTGCTGCCATCTGCATCGCATCCTCGCCATCGTGGTCACCGTCAG
The DNA here is from genome assembly GCF_000002845.2 of Leishmania braziliensis MHOM/BR/75/M2904. Classification (NCBI taxonomy): domain Eukaryota; phylum Euglenozoa; class Kinetoplastea; order Trypanosomatida; family Trypanosomatidae; genus Leishmania; species Leishmania braziliensis. Next base: position 83,185 of record NC_009298.2, on the reverse strand, counting down.
CGTCGTGTGAGGCAAGAATGTCATCAAGGCCTTCGACAAGCTCACGATAGCTTGCGATGCGCTCCTCGCGGCTCATTAGCCGCACATCTTCTTCACCATCTGCCTCAGTCATCTCCAAGGGAATAGGGGGAGGTGAGGGGCGAGAGGGGGAGATGTAGGGGATACGAAGGGGCGGACCTGCAGGGATTGCCTCCAGTGAGCGATGCACTGTGTGGGCCTCTGTGTGTGTGTGTGTGTGTGTGTGTGTGTGTGTCTAGGGCGAGAGGGGAGGGGGTGAGCGATGCACTGCACATTCCTTCGCTGAACAGCGTACAACGCGTCCAGTGGAAGCCGTGCGTGACAGGTGCGTGGGATGGAGGGGGTGGCAGGGGAAGGGAAAAGAGTACTGCGGGCATATGCAAACCAGCCAGAAAGAGGGCAAGAGGGGGGGGGGGGGGAAGGTGGCAGTTAAGAACGATGAAGAGCGAAATTCCTGCCCCTTCCGACGCTCCCCTATCCAAGGCATCTCGGGACTCGGATTACTTCTCTGTGCAGGGGACTCCTCCTGTTCACTGCTTCTCTCTATTTTTGCGCGGCTGCGTGTGGAGCTGCCCGACTCGACACGGAAAAACATCGGTGACTTTCATCAGAGGTGCATACATATTGTACATGTGCGAGTCCCCGCAGCAACGCTCTCGATGCTCAAAGCGTACATGAGAAGAGAGGCAAAGGGCAGGGGGGATTTCAGCTGAGGGCAGATGGGTCGACCTGTAGGTGCGCGTGTACGCCTCGCCACTCCTCCCCAGTCGGCAGTGGCTCCCCCGCTTTCGGTCACCGATCTCCACAGCCACCCATTGCCCACACCAACATGTACACACGCGTGTACGCCCTCACCTCAGCCGTCCGCCTCCTCTTTCTCTTCGCTGTCGCCATCTTCGCCGGACACATTGCCCTCTTCCTCTTCCTCAGCCTCCTCGACTTCAGCTTCCTCGACCTCCGCACGCCTCGCCTCCTCCTCGGATTCGTGCTGTCGCCGCATGCGCGCTTCTTCGAGACGGCGTAGATAAGCCTCCTTGCGCCTCCGCAGACGCTCCTCCAGCACAACGAAGAAGGCCTCTTCGTCTGCACGCGTCACTGCTTGCGCCGCCACAGCTCTCTTCAGCACTTCGAGTGTGCTGTGTGACTCGTTGGCGGCGGCCATGCGTGCAGGCGTCAGCGTCGCCAGCACCTTCTGGTCGTACATCATCAGCTGCGCATCTGGCGCAGTGCCGTCGTTCGTGACTGCCTTCAGTCCTGCAGTGCAATCAGCGCCGTGCTCTACGAGAAAGCGCACAGCGTCATGCGCGCGGGCGAGGACGGCCCAGTGGAGAGGTGTACCAGCGTAGCGACTCCGCTTACTCGGCTGCCACCGCACTTGTAGAGACACGGAGCTCTCTGAATGCTCCGCAGCGCCACTAGCAGGCGGCACCTCACGACACGAGAAGAGGATACCGTACATGGTCATGTCCACCGGCGGTGTTGTGCTCATGCGCAGCAACCCGTGCTGCTGAATGTGCTGGGCAATGCTGCCACAGTGCAGCTGGTGGGCTAGCAGGCGTTTGTAGAGTAGGATGTCGCGCTGTTGCGCCTCCCGATCTGCCTCTGCCGCCTCCTCAGCATCTTCGTCGAGTAGCGCGGCATCGTCGTCTTGGTAGTACGCGTCTGCGCCCCCCTCCTTACTGGCGTCCTCGCCGTCCTCGGCGGCACCGCCGTTGGCCTGTTCATCGAGACTGTAGGCCTTCACGATGGCATGTAAGGCCGGATGCGCCGTCAGTTTCGCCATTTCCTCCCCTCCCAGCACATCCTCCATATCGTCTTGGAGGCTGCCGTCGTCACCCACCTCATCATGCCCGACACTCTTCCAGTGGGCAAGTGAGTCGCGGGCCGCAGCACTTGTGTTGACGACAAACGGCGAGTACCACCGTCCGCTGTACACGCCAGCGGCTGTCACGAGTTGCTGCACGCGGGCTGTGTCCCCCTCGTAGGCCGCTGTGCAGATGTCGCGCGGACGCGTCTGCATGTGCTGCCCCAATACGAACTTAGAATGAGAGCGGAAAGCGTGGAAAGACGGGGAGAAGGGTGGTAGGAGGGGGGACTGTGCTCAGCACACAAGACTGGTGAAGTCACTGTGTGTGTGTGTGTGTGTATGGCTGCTGCTGCTGCTGCTGCTGTTATTGTGCATTGGCGTGTGACTGTTGGCACGTAGAGAGCGAGGGAATTGGGGGGAGGCGATGAGTAAGTTGGTGAGTCGCACCGCTCCTCAGCGAGAGGAAGCGGAGGAGAGGGAAGAAGGGCGGACGACGACGAGGACGTTCCCGACGACGTGGCGCTCACGCAGAGACATGCTGAGATGTGCGCCTGTGCCTTCACTCCTCTGAAGATGCTCTTCTTCTCTTGAGGTGTGTGTCTCGTGCTGTCGGTTCTATCGCAGGCGGGAGAGGAGGGGTGAGGACGGAGGCAAGGAAGAGAAAGAATGAGGGCCTTGATGAGCATAATTAATATCCATCTTGGAGAGCAGGCAAGAGACAGAGAGAGAGAGATATCATCATCATCACTTCGATGCAGATGATAACACGGACGGTGACGCAGAAGCATCATGGTAGCCACTGAGGGGGGTACACACACACTCGCTCACATCGGTGCTTCTTCTCCTTTTCTCTACCTTCGCTCAAGTCTCGAAGAATAGAGGGAGGGGTAGTGATGGCGGTGTTTTCGTGCGCGCCTTCCTCATATAGTGTACACTTTTACGCGGGTGGTGCCGAGCGCCTAGTACGTATCGCCCTCTTCATTGATTCCTGCGTTGATAAGTCCTCAGCCAGTGCTAGACGCCGCTCCATCATCTCTTGATACCGTGGATCATCCTCCAGTGGCGAGGTCCAACTCGGAGTTGCGATGGAGCTGTACTTCATCAGCAGCATGCACTTGAGCAAGAGACCGCCGAAGAACACGGAGCACATGATATACGCATTGCGGCGCGTCGCGTGAAAGCCAAAGGCCTCCTCGTAGGCTGTGAACGGCTTGTAATACGCTCGTGGCATGAGAGAATTTGAACTCGCACGGGCACACCGCACCTTGGGACAATCGGGACTACTCTGTGAGGAGATGGGGTGTACGCGTGGCAGGCGTGCGTGCATGTGCGGGTCAATGTCGATGTGGCTCGGCAGCCGCAGCCGCAGTGCGTACCACGAAAGAGGGGAGGCGAGGAACACACACAGAGAGAGACGGGGGGAGGGGCGTAGTCATCCAGGAGTACCGAGGGAAGAAACATCAGCCACAAAAAGGGGAAAGCGAGAGGGATGAAGCACCGGTTGATCCTCTCAATCCGCAAGACCCTCCAGTCCCCCCTATCGTACCCGGGGGACGCATACCATCCACGGCACCCTACCCCCGCAGAGGGGTGCGTGCGTGTCCCGGGGCCTCTCTGGTAGTATGCGGGCGAGCGAGCCCCAGGGGCGTGTGTGTGGGTCGCTTTTTTTTTTTCTCATTTCATCGGTGTTGCGTTGAGGCTTGGCTACTGTGGTATCAGTCGTTGGTGCATGAATGAGCCCACCTGTGGGTATATGCCTTGCGGGGGCGACTGTAGGGCGCTCATCGCCGCAGTTAACAGGAGAGAGAGACGCGTTCGTCGACAGAGAAGGCAAAGTACGGTCCAACAATGGCGAAGAAGTCTAGAGGACGAGACCGATACGCCCACCCCAACGCACAGGCTTCCTCCCCCCCCCCCCCACACACACACACACGGAGAGATGTCAGCGATGACTACTCGATTGATTGGGTGGCGTGTACCCTTGCGGCGGGGGTACTGTCGTCTTCGCCGCCTCCTTCACCCTCGCCGGAGCCACACTGGAGCGTCGCGGCGGCCACCCGCTTTTTCCACTCACCGACCTGCACGCGTTCGAGAAATCGGACGTGGCAAAGAAGGGTGAGCGCGCACTTGACAGCAGCTCTGACGCACAACGCGGCGTCGTTGCACGTGAGAGCAGCACGTGGAGCATGGCGACAGCAGACGTGGATGAACTCTCCAGCACTCCAGCTGACTCGGCAGCTTTCTTCCCATGCGCTCTCCCTAGTCACTCGTGCAGGTGCACATCGAAGAAATCCGGCTCGTCCCTATGCTGCGACTCCGCCACCATAACCCCACAACGTCACGGCTGTACTGCTGGCCCCATCGTCGTCACCAGCGTCATGGGAGCGATATGGTCGCACAACAGCACCGCGCATCCACCATCTGCCTCGCCTTGGCAACCATGTTCACTTCCACTCCACAGGCACGTAACAGCACATCGCCAATGCAGATGCCCGCTTGGTAGGGCGCGGTCCCTCTTCGCACAGTCCGTTCACTTTCACAAAATGCGGTTAATTACATCCTCAGCCACAGTGATAAGCCGATAAACAGACGAGGAGGCGGCGAGTTCACAGCAGGCCGAGCAGTCGCCAGCACACTCACCCTATACGCCTCGCGGCACGACATCGTCCATACTTCTCCTTCGGCTTGCAGGCGTGCCGCGTCCTCGACGGCCTCATGCTTTGCGTGTTGTTGCCGCTTGTTTTGCATGTTGGCGCATATTTCGAGGGCTTCGTCTTTGCATGTTGAGTGATGCTGGACGTGGCGGTGGAGTGTTTGCGGCGCATTGAGTTGTTGCCGGTGAAGGCTTGCATCTTTACCAGTGACCTCGCAGCCGGAATGTTGAGCCATGCGCTAGTTTAACGTCTTGTGGTTATAGTGGTCGTCGCCGTCTTTACCATAGACGTGGCGATTCTGTTCCGGCTTGGTCTTTCGCTGAGATGGTGCGGCGGTGTGCAGCGTCGACTTCTTTGCCGCGGTCGCTTCGGGCGCTCTGTATGCCGCTGCGAGGGAAGACACAATGCCTCTTCGCCGCGGTGAAATAGTCCTCCTCATTGACCTGAATGGGAGCTACGACGGGAGCAGCTGAAGTTTGATTACGGGGGGGGGTCGGCTAGATGGCTACTTCTCTGTCCAGCTTCAACGCAGTCACTAAAGACAGTGGATGACGGGGAGGAAGATCGAGGGGTGCTTAGTGCGCGCTGCCGTGGTCTTCAGGTCGGGGCGGAGCGCGGTGAGGTCCGAACGACCTCCGACGACCGGCCAAGCGCCTTATGCCGCTCTTCGGCACGCCAGTGGACGTACAGGGCCCTGAGCAAACCGATGCAGGCAACGACTGGCACCACCCAGAAGACGATGATGAGCGGCATGATGGTGCGCTCCACCTGGCACGACCTAACGTGACTCATGAGTGCCTCAGTACACAGAGTCGTGCAGTTCACCTCCGAGTAGCAGAGCTCTGAGGTAAAGTACTGCGGTCCAGTGGTGGCGGCGGATAGGTTGAAGCGGACGAGGCCGAAGATGGGCATGATGACAGAGTCGCTGCGCCCGGTGACGTTCACGTGGTGTTCATATTCAGGTGCACGTTCATCACGCCGTCGGGCGAGTCACTCGTGCACAAGCCAAGCGTGAGGACAAGGTTGAAGTGCAGACCTGCCAAACGACCCTTTCGATGTTGTTTTGCTGGTGTAGCGGCCGCAGTCAACGTGACAGTGAGGTGGCTTGGCAGCCGGGGCGGCGTACGCCATCCGCATAGGCGTTGTCGAGGTCATTGAAGGCGGCATGCACGAGAGGAAGAACATGCCCAGCAGCAGCAGCAGCAACGCTGAAAACCCTTGCCATAGAGGCGGTGTTAGTGGGGGTCACGCTACGGCCGCGTCGTGGATGCGTGCGTGAGGTGTTGGTCCATTAACGCCAGCCGACAGCAGATCAAAGGAGATCGGGAAGGGGTGCCAATCTAAAAGACCGACGCTCTGCAGTAAATACACGCACACACACACACACTCCTGCAGGTGCCAGAGGCTTTGATACTGTGGTGCATGTCTGTGTGTGTGTGTGTGTGCCACACCAGCAGCAGTGGTGCTGCGCTGTGGGTAGCCCCGAAGAGAGGGAGAGGGGAAGCGAGTGAGCGAGGCCAATGGATGTATGGGGTGTGATGGTTAGGGATCGTATGAGGGGGGGGGGGAGGCGGTGGGTGATCGAAGATGTACAAGATGGACAGTATGCAATACGAACAACAACAGGTGAGCGTGGGGAGAGAGCGATATGCGCGCACACACGTACTGGAATCACCTCAAACGGAGAGCTCACTCGTTATCGTGTCGAGCAGACGCGTCTGTGGGTGGTGTGCCTATACACTGTTGGGTTGATGTAGTGGACAGAAGTGCGCTGCGCCCTCTTTACTTGCCTCTCTGTAGACGAGCTGCAGTGGCGTACACCGCCGTAGAGAACGAGGAGGAGAGAGTATCCCTGCACCCCCATGGGCATGCGAGGAGTGGCTTGGGAGGAAGAAGGGAGGGAGGGCGGGGTAGAGATGGCGGGTGTGGCGGAGAGAAGGGGAGGATGGACGTGGTGTTGTGGCTCGGAATGGACCAGATTAGTCCACACACAAACATACACGTGGAGTGGCGAGAGAAGCGGCTCGCTTTTTCCCCTCGCTCACAGACTGACGACACTGTCGCCGCCATCTACCACCCTCCTTCTCCTGAGACTCTCTGGTGTGCGTCGCCCCCCTCACCACTTTAAGCTGTGCACGTTGCCGTCGTTCAGCATCTCGGCAAACTCTTTTTCGCGGTCGCGAAAGGTGCAACGCCACAGCGCGTCCCCCAGCGAGGGGGCTGTGGCAGCGATGGTGGCATTGGCGAAGGGCTGCTGTGCTGCCTCAATGCGAGGTCGCTGAGCCTTCATGGCGTTCTCTCCGTTCTCAGCTTGCTCGTCGCCGCCGTCACAGTATGGGCTGGCAGACACACAGGCGAGTGCCGATCCCGAAGGGGTAGCAGCTGTGGCTGCGGGAAGGTTGCTCCTCCCGCGACTCACCTCGATGTGCCTCGCGTAGGCATCCAAGACGATGTCCAGGGTCTCCGTGTGGGGCTGCTGCGTCGGTCTCACCTGCCCACCGCCGTTCAAGCACCCATCTGGGCATGCCATGAGCTCGATGAAGGTGTAACTGCGCATCGCAGGCATGCGCTTCTTGAGGCCGCGCACCACGTTTTGGATTTGTTGGAAGCCATACCCGATGCAGAACACCTCACCCGGCAGGGCGGCGCAGGTGGCGAGCTGATGATTGCGGTTGCGCCTCACTTCGTACGTGATGGTGGTGGACGTGTTTGGCGATGATGACAACGAGGGCGGCAGCGTTGCTGCCCTTTCCGCCTGCAGGCGATGGGCGATGACTGATTGATGGTAGCCCCCACTGCCGGCGAACCTTGTTGCATCGTGGGCGAGTGCGAAGACAGCAGGGGCCGAGGGTGGCGGTGCTGATGCGGACAATTCTTCTTCGTTCAACTGTGTGGGCTGCTGGGCCGGGTAGCCTGTGCAGTTGTCGCCAGCCAAGGCGGCGGCGGCGGTCGTGGTGATGTCTGTGTCCAGCTGCCCCCGCCACGGCAGCGTCGGGTCCACCTCTTTCATCCACTCCAGCAACTCGGCGGTGCTTAGAACACAGTCCGTGTAGAAGACCTGCGTGTCCACCTTTTCGGTGAGCGGCGCTGTCGCCAATGCCATCGAGTCCCGCGCTGCCTCGAGCTTTCGGTCAAAGCAGGGCTGAATCGACACGTGGTAGAGGTCTGCGGCAACGGTGCGCTTTGCGTAGCTGCCGGCGATACCCTGAGCGGACATGACAGGGCAGAGGTGCGGCAGCAGCGCTGAGCCTTGCTTCTCACAGTAGCATACCCAACCTGGACATGCAGAGACGATCAGCGGAAGTGGCCCAACCTCGGCATTGCCGCCACCGCGACGACGACGGTCGTACTCCTGCGCCGTCAGCTCCGCGGACAGCTGCTCTGCCCACTCAAGGTCTATCACAAAGATTGCCGGTTCCGAGTTGGGGAAGGCTGTCGTGGCGGCATCTGGCGCGGCTGTCTGCGGGGCGCCGCTCATCTCCCCGCTCAGTTTCGTCTCTTTGGCGTTCCCCGTGACCGCAGGCAGCGGCCCAGCAGCGGCAATCGCGGAATTCCGCTGTGCCTCCTGCAGCGCAGCTGTCGTAAGCGCTGTCCGCACAAAGCCTGCCACCAACTCGTACACGGTAGCCACGGGCATCTGAAGGTGCGCGGCGAGGGAGGCGCACGACTGCGTGCTGATGCTCACGAGCCGAGGACGATAGGCACTCCCCATCCCTGTCGCTGACGATGATGTTGATGAGGGCGATGTAAGGAGGGCAGACACAATCTCATGGCGGCTCTGCGCGTTGACCAGCACTGTTTCCGCGGTCGTCACGCAGCCACTGCACGCCAGGCAGTCTTGCAGAGTGACCTTCACAACATCAGGGTGCTGGGCGGCAGCAGGGATGCCTGGGTCATGGGACAGTGCGTTACCGCCACGCTTCATGCCGACAGCACCGCTTGCCGATGCCGTTGGGCCAGCAGAGCCGACTGCATTGTTGCCACCACTGGAAATCAAAGTTGGCTTGATGCAGGCCGTTGATGGAGCTATGTAGTCCATCCCCGCCAGCGTGAGAGACGACGAGAAGGGGGCATTGTGGGAGGTCATGGGTGATGTAGAGACTCTGCTGTTCGGAGGAGAACGCTGTAAGCTTGCTCGTGCATGCACGCCTGTAATGTGCTCGGATGTAGCGACGGCAGTGATGTACACGTTGAGACTCACACCAGCAGACAGAGAAAGAGGCGGATGCACACGCGTGTGAGGTTTGGCTTAGAGGGCGAAGTAAAGCAGCGAACAAGCAGACTGAGCATGGCGAGAGGAGCAGCAAGCATTGTGGCATCGCCTGAAAGAAGGGCAGGCAAAGCCTGGGTTACCCTTTTGCCGGCAACCCGCCACTATCCCCGACCGTCTCTCTCGCTCCTGCAGACATGAACTGCGGAGGGGGGGGGGCGTTGTGACCACGGCGCCACCTCCACAGAAGACACCCAGACCTCTATGCACAGCGAGAGAGAACCGATGCGCGCACTGAGGCGCTACACCGGCAACGCTCGATTCGAACATTGGGTTTCTGCCAGCGCAGTGTGCATGGGGGATGCCGCGGTTGCGGGTGTGCTTGACACCTGCGTGTCTGCTCGTTTGCTTCGTCTTTCCTTTCGTTGCGTGTGTCGAGCTTGTAAACAGACAAGAGGAAAACGAAGCGCCTGCGCGAGAGAGAAAAGGGAGCAAAAAAGTGGCCAAAATGGGGAGAAGGAGAAGCGCTCCACACACCCGCGCACGCGCAAGAGATGGTTGGCATCCATAGGGATGGGCAACCACCGCAACACAGAGAGGCAGGGACCTGCGTAGATGACATAGCGATCTAGTAGTCGTAGTAGTGGAGTAGTCGCCGAACAAGGAGGACGGCGGTGGCAGCACATCAGATAAGCGAAAGGCAGCGCACGAGACGCGAGGGGAGAAAAAAGACGATGATAAGACAGATGAGAATACCACACGTACTCACACACGCACACACGCATGCAGGTAGAGAGAGAGAGAGAGAGAGAGAGAGAGAGAGAGAGAGACGAGCTACCACCGTAATAGGGGACTACAGCAGCGACAAGGCAAACAATCGGAGAGAGCGCAAAGTGAAAGAAGGAGAAAACAGACATACATGAGAAAACCCACAGGAAAGGAGAGCGCAGAGAGAGAGATGCAAGGACTCCAGCACAGCCAGTCATCTGAGGCACCCGACACACATACACGAGCCTGCACGTGCTCGCGAAAGTACCAAACAGAGCAACCACGTAGGGTAACCACAACAGAAAAGTGAGCCGTCGGTCAGCAATTAAACACACACGAGTGCTGCAGGAATAATTTGAATAAGCAAAACGAGAGACAGTGTGTCCCTCCCCCTACTCTAGCATCTTTACCTCAGCTCCTTACGCAGGCGAAACCCTCAGGAGCGCACATACCGCCACAAAGACGAGTGTGCATGCGCGTGGCAGAGCCGAGCGAGAAATGAAGGGGTGAGGAGAAGAGAAAGAAAGAGCAAAGGACGTGGATGGTGAGGGAAATATGATTGGCGGCACTCGTGATCGTGTGCGATGGGCAAATATATACCACGCCGAGAAGGGAAATAAAATCAAGACGAAAAGCGAAGAACATGTTTGAAGTCCCCCAGACCCCCCAGGCCCTCCCCACACACACCCACACCCACGAGTCGATGAAAGGAGCCGCACGTGAGGAGAAAAGACAGAGGGAGGGGCAGAGGGGCAGCGAGAAGAAAGCGGTGCACCTCTCCATACCTGCACAATCAACACAAACTGCACGAGCGCAGAGCCCAAGCAGAGCAAAACGCGAAATAACCAAAAAGACACGACAACAGGGCGCCTCGCCCCACCCGTGCGCATCGACGCAACCACAGCCGCACACACCACACAGCCCATCCGCCCCCCACTTGTCTCAGCAATACGTGAAGAAGAACACAGGCACAGGCACAGGCACAGGCACAGGCACAGGCACCCATACCCTTAGCGCAGAAGGTTAAAGGGAAAATAAAAACGTCTTCTCCGCTTCCGCCCCTCCTCCCCTCCCCCCTCACGCCGCCCAATCAACAGCCCACAGCACGCAAAGGTCTCGCGGCCGCCACGAGCACTAAAGGAGGAAGAATATATATATATATGTCTGTGGGTGGGTGGGTGTATGTAGGGAAGGGAAGGGGAGAGGGGAGGGGTGCGGGTGTGGGTGTAGGGAGTGGGTGAGGCGACGCACACGCAGACACACGCAGACACCCACACCCACACCCACACACACACACACAAGCAAAGCAGCGTACACTATACTGAAGGACAACGCCCTGAGAAGGAAAAGGAGCCAACTCTCGACCGGAGACGAAGAAGGGAGGGAGCCGTGGTTGGATGAGTGAAATTATAGTCCCGGGAGAAGGGAGACAGTCCGTGCGGCAGGGAGAGGGGAGAGGAAAAACAGCTGGACAAGATGACTACCATAACAAAGACCCACCGGGGGGTGCGCGAGGAGTAAGACAACCGAGCGAAGGCACAGAGCCGGAGAAGCACTTGAAGGAAACTGCATTCCGCATGAGTGTGCGAAGCCGTGGCCGTCGAAGTTTGTCCAGCGACCCCTTTTTGCTTTTCCTTCTCGATCTTCCCAGGGGAATGGCAACAAGCGCAACGACAGAAAAATCGCCAATTCCTCAGCACTCCTCCCCCGCCTGCCTGCCTGCCCAGCTCATGCATCGACACACACACACACACCCACACGCTCGCTGCGTTGCGGATTGACCAACAAGGCGGCCGTCGTTAGTAGGCGCTCTGGCGACAAAACGCAGCGGCAGCTGACCGCCATAAAAATCCAGCAAAGAGGGGGGGGGGGGGGTAGGAGGATGACTGGCGCGCGTAGAGGTGAGGCGGAGATGATAAGGCGGCCACTGCGAGCGAGCGCCGCAGAGCGGAGCAACCCACATCCGTGGGGGAGACGACAACGTCAGCACAAGGCGCAGGGCAGGGAAGGCCAGGTAAGAAGAGGGGAGGGAGTAGTGGCGAGGAATTTCAGCTTCGACGCGACATTCTATACCACAAGCAAGATAACACAGCCTACCTAATACCTCTCTTGCACCACAGCTCAATGCTGGCCGTCTAGGGCAAGCCGTTAGTTGTTGAATCCAGCCATGCGTCTCTGGTTGTCTGCTTGCGCCTCCTCGTCCCTTCCGGGGAGGTGCGTGCCGCGCGTAATGATACCCGGCGAACGTTAGTGAGGAAGAAAGACAAGAGAGACATGAGGGCGATGGCGAAGTGCAGGAGGAGCGGAAGTCGGGACGAATAGACGCACAGGGAGAGTCTCCTGCCTTTCTTTCTCGTTGCTAAGCTCTGATGCGTGCGTTGGCTGTCGGTGCGCGTGTCTTGCATGTGTAGTTCACTGGCGAGTATACGAAGCGCCTGCTCATCCCTGTCATCGACCGCTCTCTCCACCCCACCCCACCCTCCCCCACTTGCCACCGCCGCCGCTGCTGCCGGTACACCACTCCTTGCGCATTGAGCAAAGCACACCCGAGGAAGAAAAGAAAGGTGGATGTCACTCTCCCTTCGCGGCTAACGAGAGTACACTGTCGATGCTGTTTGGGCATGAACAGAGAGGAGCATAGGGGGCAGCTTGGGCTACAGATGCACTAGTGGTGCGCACGAAAGGGAGCGCACACGCACGGAGGCCCCCTGCACGGTCACACATCACCGCGCAAATTTGCCCGTGTGAGTCCGCCTGCTTCTTCAACTCTGCGCAGAATGTTTCGCCAAAGCAGGGGGTATGGGATCGCCGGAGAAACCCCTCCTTCCTCTTCCTCCTCCTGGCCTTGCATACTCCACCCATACGCGGGCGTATGGGTTGTCCTCCCCCCTCCCCCCTCATCAGCACCGCTACTCTCGCTCTCTACAGGCTCATGATCCAGCTCGTTGGCTTGATGATCAGTGTAAGACGAGGAGAAAAGCCACAGCCACACACAACGGGCACCCACGAGCACCTTAAGACAGACGTGCTTCTGCCATCGTGTCCTGTCAGCGCGTGTTGGTATCTCCGCGGTCTGTCAGATGCGCATGTTACCACGCATCCGACTGGCACGCACGGAGGGAGGAGTTAGGGGTGGACGGAGGCGTCAGCGCAGCGACGTGAGAAGTTTGGCGAGTGCCGGGGGAGGGGGAGGGGAGGGGAGGGGAGGGGAGAGGGAGGGGGAAGACGAGTAGAGACGTTGTCGGGATCAGGAGGGGGAAGGGGTACAGCAGAGCGGAAGGGAGAGGGGAGTGCGCACACGCACGCCGAGAAGGCATGGGCACGCGTGGACCCGTGTGCGCGGCTCCTGGAATTCCTCTACACGATGAGGAGAGGCGTGAGAGAGAACGAGGGCAAAAACAAAGTGCGTCATCTGCAGGGGGTAAGGGAAGGCAACACGAGAGAAAAGAGGCGAACCGCACACACACACACACACACACACACGCACACGATATCGAGGACTATCACACCATAACAGAATGATGGCGAATGAGTGAGCAACAAACGCAAGCAAATCAGGGAGAGGAGAGGGTGTTTCGGGGGTGGGGTGGGGGGGGAGTGGAAGACGCAAAGGGGAAGGAAAGAAAGAGAGCAGGACAACGCCACGACGAGGAGAGAGAAGAACGAACGAGCAAAAGTGAGGAAGGACACACAGCCACACCGTCAGGCAGGCTCACTCACCCACAGCAGCACAGATGCAGAGAGAAAGAAAGGGAGGGAGGGCGAGAGAGACAATTTCTTAATTATTTGCGTCCACTTGCTGTCGTCTCTCTGGGAGCACTTGCGTGTGTTTCTCGGCTGTCACAGCAGAGAGGCGCCTTTCGGAACGGAGGAGGAATACGTGAGGAGAGGGGAGGTAAAGCACTTTAGGTTAAAATAACAAGAGCAGCGAGAGGGGGTGGTCAGAGGGAGAGAGTTGGGGCTCGGGTCCCTCCCCTCCCCAGCAAACAAGCACCCGCCAAACGAATGTTTTCACGTTAGCGATAACCTCACACCTCATCATATCCT